>NW_010402547.1:1807-6848 GCF_000710305.1 Buceros rhinoceros silvestris | reverse complement strand
AGTAGAAGGTAAAGCCGGATGAAAGCAAATGAAGCTTCTTCATTGCAATCTAACTCATCTGGAAACATACTGGTGACAGTGAAGAAACTCCGCTCAAGAAACTCCACTACTCAAGAAACACAAACAGTAGGAAATTTTTGTAGAGCAATAAGGTAAAACTTTTGAAATCCTGAAAAGCTCACGATAGGAACATTAGTTCAACAGAAGGTGTCAAGCCTTCGTATGACAGATTATTTGGGGTGAACTGCCTTTAAGCTAGTACTAGAAAAGGCAGAAAAACTCAGGTATGAATTCTAAATTCAAAGTTATTGGAATGTAAAAGGAATTTCTAAGTGACCTGTTAACTTGTATTAGAAATCTGAGGAAGAGAAAATACTAATTTCTATTTAAAAAGCTATTCTGTGAGTTTGTGAAACTAGTGAACCCTGGCTTCATACAGGTTTGTGATTTATGTTCCCATTCCCTTTCTATTTGGAATCGTTGTCCTTATGTGACTTCTTAGGCACCCAGGTCATTCCCAGCCTCCCCTAAATAAACATACGATACTTTCAGGTTGTCTGAGGTTTCCCAGCTACTTTTTTGCTTCAGGCTCTCCAAAAGGTAGAGCCCTATCTTTAGCTAGCTCTTGGACTAGCTCTGTCCAGTCCAGAGCTCTTCTGTATTTGTAACATAACTCACCAGTGTTCCTGGTCCAGACTGAGGTTCGGTGACCCAGCTGCAAGAGAAGCAGAGACAAGCAGCTTGGGCAAGAGATGCATAGGGTTGACTGAAGAATATTCTTTTCTTGTTTAGAATAGCTTTAAATGGTCCACAGGTGTAGAACCACTGCTGTGTTAATGTTCTAAAGGGGCAATAAGAGCCCAAATAATTACAGACCTGTAACAGAAAAAAATTACAGACAAAAGGCTTGACACAATGCCTTGGGAGAAATAGTAGAACAACTGATGTGCAATACTATTCATAAAATTTTCAAGTGTAGAAATTCAGTTTGTTCTAATGAAAATGAACCTGAAAATCCTCCATTAGTCAGTCCTGTGGTGCAAAAGGAGCAGATCTTTCAAGCAACCAGTTGGAGTCAGGATCAAAAATCCACACTGTATGCATTTTAAGCTCTTCCTTTAGGCTACTTCTAGTTCAATTGAGTGGAATAAATGCCTTTTACCAAATACTAGGTGAGCACCTGCAGTGTGTTCCTTGGCCTAATATCAGTGAAAAGGAATTTGGTTCATGTAATTCAAGACTGCTCCATGATGCAAACTGGAGCATTGTAGGTTAGAATGATTAAGAGATTTACTTATTATGAATTAATAAATCATGAACAAATCAATTCAGCTAGATCATATCTGCAATGATGTATCGTTTGGAGGTTGCTTACAGCAAAGCCTTTAGCCAGTGCTCAATTGAACTCTATAAACAGTGGAGGAGACAGAGCAAGAGAAGAGTCTGGAGATTGGTTTTCACTTTGGGATGAGTTGGCAGCTTGCCTACTTTACTTGTAGAACTCAGATTATTTTGCCTGGCAGTTGATAATCCTCCCAAGCATCCAACAACAAATTCCTGTGCTGTATTTTCCTGTCTGAGACTTTCCTAATTCTGAATTGACTTAGACCTTCAGGTACAAGTTGTGACGTGAGACCCGCCTTGTATAAGTCCTGGCAAAACAGTGCAATTAATGGATAATAAGAGATGAAAAAGGAGAAAAATCAGTTAATTTGTTAGGTGACTTCTTATAATTTGTTAAGATCTAACAATGCTCTTGTTGCCAGATATTACTTTCATGCGTCTTCAAAACTGTCTGCATTATTGAGCAATTGTTCCATTTAGATATTACTTCTAAAAAACATTTT
Organism: Buceros rhinoceros silvestris; assembly: GCF_000710305.1. NCBI lineage: Eukaryota > Metazoa > Chordata > Aves > Bucerotiformes > Bucerotidae > Buceros > Buceros rhinoceros. Next base: position 5,001 of record NW_010402547.1, on the reverse strand, counting down.
CCTCATACCACTATCAGTGACAGCAGCTCTGTGTGATACCAGGGAGAGAAACCTGTGAATGCATCCATTTTAACACGCTGAAAGGAAGCCATAGACAGCTTAGTGAGGGACAGCTGTGGGTGAAGTTAGATCACAAGAATGACTCTCCACTTCTCTTTGGATACTTATGATTTGCTGTGTAATGAAGATATATCACTACTGATGTTTAACATACCTGCTGCTGATGTGGAAAATGACACTGGTGAAACAGTAGTACAAACTTCAGCATGCACTGTCATTCATGTTATATACCATGCGTCTCTACAAGACTTCTGCAGAAGATTCAGTAACCGATGAAATGAGTATATGTGTGTATTTACACCTCTGAGTTATCAGAAACTTGTCATCTCATGACACTAAAGCATGTCAACTATGTTTCACAGACATACCCTTGTAATGAATAATCTGAGTATCACACTCAAGCAACCAGTGTTTTGACAGAGCCATTGGTCTAGGAACAAAGAGTAAGTTCCATTCATATATAGAGGAAAGGAAGCTATTAATCTGAAAAGAACACGGAAATCATGGGAAACAACAGGTATATACTGTATTTTCAGATATGACTGCTACATTAGCAAGGACTGTAGTTACTGCTCGATTAACATACAGAAGCAAATGAACACCATGTATACTAAGAGCTGAGTTCTTTTAGGAACTGTAATATTATAGCCTTTGCTGCATATCTCATGTCATGCCCTCTCCTTCTGTATCAGACTTTTAGATTTTATTCTTCTCTTCTGAATTTTACAGAACTGCATCTCAGCACAACCCTATTATTTTAGAATTGGCCACTTTCATCATACCTGTGATTTCTTCAACAGGTTTTTACATTGAAACACTGTCCTTTAAATATTTAACATCAGCAGCATTTGAAGTACATGCATAGCTTGATAGCATGTATTTAAAATATATCCATAAGGTATCTTACATTGTTCACAATGCCCTGTATTAATTAGAGTGTCGTATACCCCTTTGATTGCCATTCTTAATATAGTCCATTTACAATATGCCTGGGAACCAGCAACATCCACTTTGTGTGGTTTTACATATGCTAATCTTGAGGCTTAATTCTGAATCCTTTCCAAAGTGTTCTGAAAAGAGAAGACTCTGGCCTGTACCTCAGAAAAGAGCTAAACAGAAATACAGAGGGAAAGCCCTAGAATTTACAATTAATATTCTTTCTACTGCCTTGTATAAATACATCTCTAATAAATGGCAGAACTGCTTGGCTTATGCTTATTCTGTAAGTATCACAGGTCATATATTTTGCTAACTACCCTGTGTCTGTACAGCAAAAAGAAGACGACTTTCTAGTGCTGGCTATAGTGCCCTGTGGCAGGGAGACCCTCTGGAGGGAGAAGCAGGTTGCTTCTTCCTTGGGAAAAATTCAGTGTACCCATGGGGAAGGAGTTTCTGGGTGGAGGAAGGATGGTGCAGAGACACTATTTGGTACAGGGTCTGCCACACTGTTGGAGCTGGAAGACTTGAGGGAATAGGTCAAGAAGAAGCAGGCAGCAAAGCTACAGCTGGTAGGGCATGATGGGAGATAGTGGAGTGGGTTGAAACTGAAAAAGCACTGAGGCTGTTGTACAGAAGCAAGAGTGGAGGAAGGAGCTCTCCACTATACAAGCAGATTCCAGACAGCAAGACTATAACAAAACTTAGCTGGAGAAAAACAGGCCTCTGTTTTTTCTGATAGATTTCCTTCAAAGACAAAGGCAGGGAACGTCTAGGCTTTGGACCCCTTCGCAGCAACCACATGCTGAAGAAGAATGTACATAAGTGTGCTTTTTTAATATTTAAAATTTTTAATATTTATGATTTTCTGCCTGTCAGTCTTTAAATTTTGTCTGTCAAGAAGAATAAGCAATATCATTTGATTTAGCAAGACCATCACACCCAGCAACTGAAGTACTTTGTCCTGTACGTTGCAATGTTTTGAAACAAAATAGTAGCAAACGGCTTACCTCCAAGGTAGAATACAAACAGTGAAATTATTCCAGCATAATGCAAGTAATTTATGAGAAATATTTTGACCAGTTGAAGCAGTGAAGAATGTTCATTAACTCAAGAACAAATAAAAGCTATTTAAAAGATTTCTTCCTTTATTCTAAACTTCTTATTCTTTTCTACTCCAGCCATTACTGAAAACTTGCCTCTCTGTTAGTACTCAAGACACAAACGACAAGGTAGATCACGTGGAAGGTAATCACCATGGGTTGCATACTGTATTTTAAAGTTATTACTCCCTTAATAATTACCTTCATGAGCAGCTTAGAGTATGCAACACAAGAAAAGACTGAGATACTACTCAGAGGAAAAGGGAGTAAACACATTCTGAAGAATGACGGAAAAACATGCTTCCTAGGGATGGAAGGAATTACACAGAATTTGCCACAGCTCAGAAAACTGCTGGATTGAGTGAAAGCAGACCTGGAAGCAAGAACCTGCCCTGCAAGGGCACAGGGGACAGAGCTTTGCAAACATTTTGCTTTCTGCTGAGTTGTCTCAATTTTTGACACTGATGTCATTCTTCTTTATATAAGAGATTGGGTTTGGACTTCAAAAGCCTTTATGGTCTTCTTAGGGGAGGAGTGCTTTCATTCCATTGAAAACTCCATGAGAGAGCAACTTGTTCTTACAGTGTCTTCAGAGGATCAGCAGTGTTTGTGGACCACTGCTTCTGCTCTGCAGTGAGCTGAGTAAATGTAAGGCGAAAGGTATTCTGCCCTTGGCTGAAGGAAAGGAAATAGAGGCAGGAAAAGGTACAAGAAAAATCAAAAGACAAGAGGCTTCAATTTTCTGGAAAATAATGACTGTATTGAGAAAAAATATTGAAAGCATTCTCTCTTTTCACGGTTGTGAAGGAAGGGAAGCATAAGAAACAGAGACTGTAAGAGAGTGTAAGAGGAAACAGACTGTCCGTAGGAGATCTCTATTTTTAGATTTAAAAGAACGCTGTCTTCATCAGCATCTCCTATGGAAAACAAACAAGAAAAGTAATAGCCATCTTTTTAGAACTGGAAAAGAGGAAGAATATAAATAAGGGTGGAACAGAAGACATTTGCAGCTTTTCCCATATTAAGACATTCTTCTTCAGAGAAATGTGTCAGAGGGTTCATCCTCTGTAACACCCAGCATTTGTTTGTTCCTGC
>NW_010402547.1:0-1716 GCF_000710305.1 Buceros rhinoceros silvestris | reverse complement strand
CCTGCTGACCTAATTTTCAGGAGTCTTTAGGTTTTCATGTGTATAAGCAATTTATCATGAATACGTACACTGGAGTTTGTCATGCATGTACAGAACACAGCTGTCAAGGGAAAAAGTTGTTTGTGGAAAAGATGTATCATTAAACAATTAAAACTTTCTTGCACACAGTTCCCTGTAAATCAGACCCAAACTATTTAAATACTAATCTGTGCTAATGCTTTTATGTGTAAAACAAGTAAGCATACTTTTATGCCAGTTTACACCGCCAATCCTTCTTTCTTGTCCATATTTACATATTTCTCTTGCATTAAGTACATATAGTCTAACACACTTAGATTATGGTGATTTTTCAGCTGGAGAATCAAACGTTACATCAAAGCAGATACAGTATTTTCATCATGTATTTAATGACAACATTTTGCAAGTGCATTAGAAGTAATAATTGTTCATCAAACAAAATAAAATGAAACTTGGAAAAGTGTAGAGTAGGTTTAATAAAGTATTTGAGCTGCAAGGAAAAATATTTAAATTTGTAATCAACACATACAAACAAATCACTCACCAAATTTTCTAGTATTGTGGTGCTAAGTAAGCTAATTATACATATTAAATATTATTAAAATAACATTTTTTCCTTTGAACCTAACACATTTGTAGTAATATAACTATCAGACATGAGAAATACGGAAAACACAAACAACAAAAACATACGCACAATATAAAGTACGTATTCTTTCAGATGTTTGGACCTTGTGCTGAAGACTGTCAGGGCATATTAGGATGCTGCTGTTTACAATGAAACACTAGAAATACCACGGACAGGGAAAGATCTGACTTCTTACTGCAACACACTAAATGAATTTCTAAGATTTAAATTCTTGAGTCAACAAACAAAGAATTTTTTATTCACTTCTTCAGAGCCAAAATATCTCTATCTTACTTTCACTGTATCTATGCTGATGTAAAACTGAGGAGAGACAGAGACAGGGTTTTTTAAAGCAAACATATGGCCATAGTACACACAGACATGAAAAATGAAACTATCAAACTAAATTCACATCAAGAGTGAAAAGGACAGATTTTTGTAATTATTCATTATAAAAGTTATGGTCGAAAATATGTAGTTAAAGTAATCAAACTACCTTTGCAAACCCACCAGAAGTATAATAATATGACTCAAGTGGATCTGTCTTAGAAAAAAATGTCTACTCAGAGAAAAATAAGCTCTATGATTACTAACCATAATTCTGTGAAGTACGTCAGTAAAAGTTAACTTTAATTAATTACTTTAATTAATCTTGTTTCATCAAATGCAAAACACAACATAAAATTTCATATATGTTATATATGTTTCATGAGAAATATGAAATGTTAGCATCCTCCTGTCTCCTTATTTGGGACAAAGAGGAACAGGAGGGAAGCATGACATCTGAAGTAGTTAACACAGAATATTTTCTCTTCAAAACAATCAAAGAATATTTAAATATTTTGCAGCATTGCCTGATGACTTATGCATATAATTAGTGTAGGTGCTCATCAGCCCAACCATAGCAGTATGAAAGTTAGAAATGGCCTTCACCGCTGTTAATTCAACTAAAAATGATCTACAAGTACAAGGTTTAGCCATTCCACATGGAGTGGTATGATTTCATCTCTGGAGATACGTTTCTCTTCCTCCCTCATTACATCATCATGGCTTGGCTTTGCAGACAAAGA
>NW_010402546.1:0-17341 GCF_000710305.1 Buceros rhinoceros silvestris | reverse complement strand
CCTCCAGACGCGCGCGGGTTGACAACTCTGCCGTGCGGATCCCGAATACAAATAACCTGCTAATGCTTCCGCGGACAAGTCGCTTTTATTCTCTCCGTGTGTGAAAACCCACCTAACCCACCTAATAGGTCTGTGATGGGCGGTATTTGAACAATTTCTTCAGTGCGAGCGCTATAAATCTGGAAGATGCTGTAGCTCTTCATCCATTTAGACTGCTCTTCACTACCAAACCTCTGTTTGCCTTCTCTGAAAATGTACTGCACTTCATGGACCTTTTTTGTTACATTTATAGAGGTGAAATCTGTAAATTGTGAGTGTTGATGTGCTGTCACAGGATGTAACTTGGGGAAAATAGCACGTGAATGCGCATGGTTTTGAAGTTTGCTGCTATGCTGAAGTTAGGAAAGGGACCTCCAGCAGAATTTCTTGCTTCTTGCGTGTGGGTTTGAGAGCAAATATGTTAAACAGAACATGGACCTGACACCATTGTAGCAGCTGCAAAAGGCTGTATGTATAAAAGGGATAAAATGAGTAACGATGTGAGGATATTTACAGCTGCGAATGCAATCAGCAGTCAGCAGAGAAGGCTCGTTTGTCTGAACAAGGGGCACCTGTCGTGTTAGAGGCACACTGTCAGAAATTGCTGTTTTGTGATGTGACTGTCAGGAATCCTAGGGGTTTTTTTCTCAAGACTTATTACTGGAATTTGCGCAAAGAGAGGTAAGCAATCTGTATATTTTAAAGTGCTGTAAAACGTTATAACCTGAGTGTGGATTGTTGAGTGCGACAATTCTGATACTCCATGGTTTTCTGGTAGTTCCTGGGGAGATGCTGCAAGTTCCCGCAGGACACTTGTAAAAGGTCTATTAATAGTACAGTCATATTAGGGGAGGATTACAAATTAGACCGTACAATAGTAGCACCCAAGTGCTTTGCAATGTGGTTAACGTTGCTTGGTCTTGTGTGCAGTGTCTATATTGTGAGGCAGTATACTGTGCTGAGAAGGGAAGGAGTACTTCTCATTTACACAGGGTGCAGAGTAAGAGGCAAGTGCGTGCTGCTTCCTAAACACTGCAGAGAGTGTGCCCGTGGAGTGACTGTATGAGTCAAGAGCCCACGTTCCTGAAGCAGTGCATATGCATACTCATTCCTGCACGTTTCTGAACAAGCAGAGTTTTTGCAGCTCTGTCCTGATACTACCCACTGGGTTGCAAAATTGACTTGCCTCCGTTTAGTGCAAGGTGGGGGTTTTGCCTGAAGGGTGAAAAGAGATGGAAGTTGTACAAAAAGTTAGGTGTGGTTAGCAGGTAGTAACCATGCTAAAGACTACAGTGGGCAAAGAGAAGATGTAGCAAGAGTTCGCATGGGGTAGTAGGTGAGATAAAGATCTTAACTCCAACCGCTTTATGAAAAGGTCAGTAAGGAAATTAAGATCTGACTGTGTCTGCTTGCGGTGAGAGTCCTAGCGCAAGCCTGCTACTCAGCTGAAGTATTTTCAGATTGCGACTGACAGCATAAATGCAGAACATAATGCACAGTGTAGCTGTTTTCCCTATCGCTGTGTCTGTTCCCAACGATTAGTTGGGTGTGCGTGTGATTACAGTTCTGAAGGTGCCCTATGAAAGATGCATACAGCTCACGATACTTGCCCTCTCCCCTGGCCCCGAGTACTGTTGAGCTGTTACTCCAGCCTGGGTTCAATGGAGACTCCCTGAAACCTGGCTACCTGGCAGCGTGCTGTTTTGCCTCTGATGGTCTGTACACTGCAGTTTCTGACTCTGCAGTAATATTACATCACAGATTACTTCTAGCACAGAGGGCCAGAACTAGCAAAACCTCAGGTATGAACAAGAGCATGGTTTCAATGTTATTATGTGTGATTACATCCAAATTAGGAGGAGAAACTGCATTGCCCTATGAGATCCTGATCTGACTAAAATTTAGCTATAAGATATCACTATTCATTTAAATGAGTTGCATTATCTGGCAGTTGAACAATAATTAACTGACTTGTGTAGTGTAAAATTGTCTGCATTCTCTATATGAGCAACGAATAGGGTGTTATGTTGGTAAAGCGGTGCTCAACTCATCTGCTTCCCGGACAATGAGATTACTTAACGAACAAAATACTTTACCCTTACGAACACTGCAGAACCAATATTGACATAAGAGAGTGAGCTGGAGTTCTTTCTGCCTTGTGTTATCATCAAAAGTGTCAACCAAGTGCTATTTGCAGAATCTTCATTGCTAGTTGGTATGTGAGAGGAAGGCTGCGATTTGATTTGTCCTTTTCCTCTCCTTGATAGTTCTAGCCTGATGCTGTGTACTGTTGAAACTCGTTTGCTGCGCTTTCGTAGGTTAAATAGTATGAGGGGTACGTCTGGAATCTGTGGTGTTGGAAAATGGGGAGTTTGGGATTTTTTTACTTGAAGAATTTCAAGCTGTCGATTTTAGTATTTTTGTAGTGTAGGTGGACGCAAGCATGCTTGGCGAAATTCCTTCTTCAAGAGAAAAATAATAAAAGTTGGTTTGTTATCACTGTCAGCTTGGCTGTCGTGCACTCCTTGGCTTTAGAGGAACCTGCCCAAGAACTGAAGGCTTTTTTCCACCAAATTCTTAGATGGTGCACTGGAGGCAGAATGGGAGATGGCGAAAGGTTTATTTCAGTGTCTCTGTCATATTTCAGTCCACCTATTTGCTGGGCTTAGGATTTGGCTTGAGAAGGGTGATGTATTAGGGTTTTAATTCTTAATTTAGTTATGAGGTCACAGTGAGCTCTGTTACATCCATATAATCCTGTTGAAATCGCTGGTTTTGCATGAGTGTAATGAAAGACAGGCCTGCTTGTAAACTCAAGTAGCAATAAAGGTTTTCCAGTGACACTTTTGTCATTAAGCATTATAAAATGCAGTTTCAGCTTATTTCTTGATTTGTTCAAAATCAGAATATTTTCAGCATAAAGAAGTTCTCTCTGTTTTTTTATCTTTTTATTATCTTGTCTAGCGTTCAGCGTTGCTTTAATTTTTTTGAGATTTTTTTGTTGCAGTTACTGTCTCTTTCCTTGCATCATGTAAAGCACCATGTGCACCTATAGCATTATGCACAAATGAAACCAAATTTTAAAATGTATGTCCAAATAATTTGGTTTCAAAGTCAGACCTGTAAGTTGTAGATGTCTGACTGAGGGTTGCACGGTTGTAGCTTTGTATTGTGAGCCACACCTCACTGAATGAGCTGGTGATTTGCAGGAAAAACAGTATGGCATCTTAACAGTTAAAAAGAGGATTAATACACATGGAGTTTAAATCATAAGCTGTTTTAAATATGATGTTTCCTAATTTGCATTAGTGTAACTTTCAACCTAAATAACTGTCTTGCAAATTAGTTTCTGACATGGAAGCTCTTAATCTTGCAGTTGTTAGCTTTTTTTTTTTGGTAAAACAATACTATGTGGAGGTATAAACTTCCCTTGTTGACCTTAACAAATCCTTAAGTGGGATTTGAGCCTGTGGTAGTGATTTCTAATTCACGTGATTGCCTTACTTGGTAAGGTTGTTACTCGGTGAAGGAGGAAGGACCTTTTGGGGTCTGTGCTTTGTGGAGGGAAAGGCTGGGTATACAGTCCAACCCATCCTCCTCTGTTTTTTATGCCTCAGCAATCTGCAAGTGCTTGGTAGCATCGGCCACTCTTCTGGCAGAGGTGCGAGCTGCCCAGCTATTGTCTACATGGAGTTCATGTCCCTTTGATTTTTTTTTTTTAAGAAGCCACCAAAAACTTGACTAAAAAAACCCAAGCAGGCATAAGAAAACAGTTTTCTTTAACTTGAATGGATTGCTGTGAGACAGAGCATCTCTGCTGTTCTAGGCAACTTCAAAGGCTGCCTGCAAATGAGGCAAGTGTCTGAGCTCCTCAAAAAGTTGCATAAGTCTTTGTAGTGGAAGGTGTTATATGTCTGATATTCAAGCATGTCTACCATCTTTTTCCACTAATAGAAAATGAAAATTCTTATATAAAATTAGCAAAATACTGATTGTACTGAAGTTGGTGAGACTTCTGTGGTTGAATTATTTTAGTATTTTGCCTTAAATACTTTTGTTCAAGTCTATCAAATAATTTCTATCAAATAATAAGTCCAAATTACAGCATTTGGACTACCAGTCAATTTAGCCAATGGTACAAATTTTAAAGAAAGCTCTTCTTAAAGTGAACTGAAGAATGGCTGTCAGTAATTAAAGGTGACAAACATCCGGGATGTAAACATGAGTCATGTTTAGCAGTCAGTATTTTTTCTCTGTATAGAATAGCTGCCTGGCTTTTACAACCCAGATCTAGTAAATAATTACATTCTTAATCCGGAATGATAAAATTGGACAGCTTTGAAAACTACTCTTTAACAGGAAAGTGAGATATGGGTCAAGGTTCACATGTTAACTTGCACCAAAAAAAGCAACCTCAAAGATTTTTCTTGTACATATTTACAGGTTTTTCCTCTTCTGTTACTAGCTGCCACCTCCAGAAATCTGAATGTTCTTTTCTTTCTTTTTCTGTTTTTTCTTTCTAAGGACTCTGAGAGAGGAGCAGAAAAGAAATTAAATAGGTATGTTTAACTTTGAAAGGGGTTATTTTTAGGACTAGCTCAAAAGGGCAGGTACTCCTTGGAGACATAACATGGCCAGATTGTCTGCTCCAAGTGGAAGAGCAATGTGAAACTTAGCTAGCATCAAGCTTTACGCGAAAGTTTTCGATGCGTAATATCTCCGGGCACAAAGAAATTCAGAGGAGGCTGCAGGGTGGGCACAGCGTCTCAGCTCTTGAGGCAGCGTTGGCAAAAATGTCAGCTTCAAGAGAGGCTGACCCTGTGGAGTGATGTCTGGGTTCCCTGCCCTTTGCTTCACTGGGGCCGTGGTGATGCTTCTCCTTGCTTGTACAATGGCTCTTCTTAAACGCCAGACTGACTGTAGCACCGATATGTACCTGCCTAGCAAGGGTTGTGCTAGAGACTATAGGGTTTCCGTGGCTGCCCCTGAGTCATTGCCATCGCTGCCCTGCAATTCAGATCCTAAGGTACAAGGAACAGAGATGGTTGTGGATGCTTCTGGTAGGAAAAGGTGTGTGCATGAATTAATTGGCATACTGCAGAGATATTTGTCTCTCTGCTCTCCTTCCTTTTTTTCTGATTCATATTTGCTCACTTTCCACCTCTTAGTAAAGGAGAGCATATGGCAGTGTGCTGTCCATCTGGTTGCCACTAACTGTGAAATTGGTATGCAGGCAAATTTGGCCCCATCTTGAATTTCCTATGAAGGTAAAACTGTTAATAGAATGACAGCTGAAGTGTTTATCCTGAGCTGTAAATGGGGAATTAAGCACAGAGAGCAAGCACAAAGGGTGCTTTCTGAATATTTTCAATCTTCTACATTTGAAGATTGTGCTGTGCTAGTATTTAAAGCAAAAAAGCCATTGTACTGTAGACTGCGAAAGTATGGCTAACAGACAAGTCTCGTCCTGGAGGATTTGCAGTCTAAATACATCTTAATGAGAACTTGTGAATGGTGGTAGATGCTTAGGAAAGCCTTAGTTACATAGGTAATACTGTATATATGTCATTAAAAATTCTGTTGATGTTTTTGCATCCTACCAAAAGCTTGTAACATAGTGTCTTTAAATGCATAGCAGATTTTAAATTAATTGTTTGGTAGTTTGGGGTTTAAGTGATTAAGCGTGACACTTCTAAGAATCTTGATTAATTTAGTTCTTGTGCATTTTGGGTATATCCAGATACTTCTGTTTATCTATGTGGCAAGGATCAGCGCTGGCAAAGAGAAGTCTTGCTGCCTTTGGCAGCGTGTGTACAGTTTTGTTGTCATCATATTTCACATTACTAACACTGAAATCATAATAACCTAACTTTTGGTTATCTAAAGGAGCACTATGGAAAAGACCAATTAGGCTATTTTTATACTATAATACTGTGAGATCTTACCTTGAGGGTAAGACTACCTCCGAAAGTAAGTTTTAAATTTCAGCTTATTTTGCACCTAGGACGGTTAGCTTTCGTACATTGTCTGCTTTGTCAGCCAATAGTTTGGTTTTCATGTAGCCTTTCGGAAAAGCCTGTATACTTTTTAAACTGGAAGAGGTGGTTATAAAACCAGAAGCAAGTAATTTATCTGAAACAGTCTTCCTTGCTGTTTAGATCAGGGATCCTCCCTTTTGATTGCTACATGCGTGTTTATTATGTGGACAGTGCTGCCGTGTCCCCACTGTGATATGAAAGTGCTTGTAAGAATAGTTTCGGCTTTGGGGAGGAGAGTGGCTGGAGTTTGTTCACTGCATTCTTTAAAAATTTTGTTTTGAACAAAAGCGCAGTTGAGTTTTTTAAGACAGCCCTGGAATTTTTTGCTTTTTTTTCCTGCAAGAGTCAATTTAAAAGCCTGTAGGTAGCGTTCTAGGAGGCTTTTGTCCTGTACTGAAGCAGGCCATGAGAAAGAAGTTCACTGTAAGTTTTCCAAGAAAACCTGAGGTTGAGACTTACTCTGAATGAACTGATTTTGAACAGATATTCTGTGCATTAGTGTATCTTCGAAGTATTTAATAAATGGAAATCCAACCATCAGAACACAGCTGTTGAATGATGGTGGGAATACTGAGTAGTTTTGGGGAGAAGGAAGCATTTGGTGGCTTCTATTACAGTCTCATGGCAACTGTGGCTTATCTGTTGGTGATGTATAGCTGCGTATCTGTAGAGGTGATGTCACTGAGGGCAGCCAGCTCTGCTGCCTGAGACTGAATGGTGAGGTCTGTTAAGTCACTGCTGAGCTGTGTCTTGCAGGACTTTATTGGAAGAATTCTGCTCTGTGACTCTCTTTTCCGGTTGAAAAGGAGGGGCGAAAAAAAGACAAAAAGCTCAAAGGTTTGCTTTTAGACTCCAAATTGGAGAACTTCAGAGACTAGTTAGTGGGTAGAGGTTGGGTGTTTTTAAATGCATGGTGTTTTATGACTTGTATTGAAGTCTTCTGAAATATATTATTTAAATATTCAGGAGTTTGAGAATAAATCTGTGATAGATGTAACTGTGACATGCTGAGATTCGTGGGTATTTCACCAAACTGGGAATTCCTGATAATGTTTTATAATGTGGAAATGAGGAAGGATTCCTTTAGGAGTCTGCTTTTTGTGAGACAAATAACTGATAAGGCAGTTTCTCTATAGTCTTAGAAGTCAGGATCAGGTCACTGTAGCAACTCTCAAGATGGTTAGAAAGAGTTTAGATATAGTTAAAGATACTGAAGATCTTTAGACATACTGACCATCTTCTTGAATCTGTTTTTTTCTGGTGTAGAAAAACTTGTGTAAAATGCTGTGGTTCTAGCCAAGCGTGAGACTGTAACAGTTATCCTGAAGTGCTTCTTTTAGGCCGATACCCAGGCTTCCTATCCTGCCTAAAAGCAGTGGAGTTTTGATGTGTAAATGAAGGTATTTGAAATGCTGGGAAGGCCTGGAGTGTCAGGCAAAGGATTCCCTCAACAGCTGGAAGAATGGGAGCTCAGGGACTCTTCCAGCCCTTTGAATATTGAGCTATATGCTGTCCAGTTGTAAGGTGTTTTTTGTTTTGCTTCTTTAATTACTTTCTCGTTTCATTAAAAATGCTTGTCAGCGAGTCCCTTGTACTATTTTGAAATTTGGGAGCTGTATAAAGGAACTTGGTCCTTTTTTCTTTAGTGGCTGGACGTTGCACCCAGTCTGAATGTACAGTTTCAGTCTGAAGATTAAACAGGCTTGTTTCTTTTGAAGAACTTCTTTCAGTCTAAGATGATTTCCCTCTTTGGGGAGGAAGAGAAGGGACTGCGGTCAAAGTAGCTGGTAGTCTGCCAAGGCCTGAATCTGAAAGCACTGGATACAGTGAACTAGCAAACAAAGACTAACTGGTTATTTGTTTGACGCTTTTGGAAGTGTGGCTGGTTCTCAGAGTGCCTAGTGACTGGCATCAGCCAGTATCTGAGTGCTGTTTGCTGGATTAAATGAAGTAAGAATATCACCTGGTGAAAAACAATCCACATACTCGTCTAACCCCACTGTTAGCTGGCACTTGCAGAGGCTGCCTTTGTGGAGAGATTTCATAGACTAAGTGAACATGCGAAGTGAGCTTACTTCTGCCCCACACCTTCAAATAAGGGTTAAGATATGTGGGACAAAGAGATTGGGAAACATAGGCTTGCACAGTGTGTTTTGTCCAGAAAGAGGACTTAATGCCCTAGTGCCTGTGTGTTTCACAGACTTTAAAAATCACTTTAAAACATGCACACTTTTTGTTGTTGGCTGTGTGAGACGGGAGCTTTCCCTCCTGGTAATGTGTAGTGTAATGAAATACTTACCTTGATTACGATGCTGTCGTAAAGCAATGCACAGTGTTTTATTATAGAATGAAGATAGAAAAGGGGAAGGCCAGTGTTCAAAATATTGAAGTGGAGAATTTGGTATTGCAAGAAAAATGAGGGCTGGTGATACTTTCCTTCCCTAGAAGGACGTCTGATTTTTGGAGGTGTATACTGATATTGTTGAAATGGTTTAACAAAGCACTTCAGTCTGGAATAGACTGTTTTTCTATTAATTTCACTGGGTGTATAAAGTGTACCACATGAACAGCATTTGGCAGGAGAGGAACATAATGTATCTGAAACCTTTAATTATATGCTGTAGGCAGTTCTGTCTAGGTCAGAAGACACCGTATTACCAAATAACATTATAGGCATTCAGAACTTGCACAGTAGCTTGATTATTCATTGAATAATTGGTCTTTGTTAAACGGATAACGGCACTGTTTGCATTCAGAGCCTAGGTTTGAAGTATATGACATAGAATATTTATATTTTAAATCATCTGTTATCTACCTCAGCTAAGAACTAAATAGAAGAGTGTTCAGTAGAAGGTTTTACAACGGCAATAACTGCCTGTTCTACTGTGCATGTCATACTTCTACTTACTGTAAGCTACCAGCAGTTCTGAAAGTGTCTAAGAGATTTTTTTGTTTATTTAATTTAATTTTCTATGGATGTTTGTCTGCAGCAACACTTAGGATCATACAGACTGTTTAACATAGACTGTAGTAAAAAAACCAAAATAAAAAATACCCTGAAGAATAAAACAGTTCAGAAGTTTCCCAAACTGCTTGAAGGCAGAAAGGGAGAAAAAAAAATAGTGAAGGAGAACAAGTGTACAATTAAGATACCCAGACAGGAGTTACAAGAGAAATGATGTGTCTTTGTCACAGACTGTACCTTATTTTACTTAATCTACAGAATAGAAAGTATTTCTGCCTCATGAATAATTACTTTTTTTTAATGCTTTAAGAGCTCACGGTGGAATAGGAAATTATTGACAGCAGTGTCAATAGCTGAGAATTTTTGCAAGTGTCATAGTATGGTCTAAGGTAAGTTTGCAGGTTCTGCTGGACACTCGCTGAGATAAGCTCATGCTTGCTGGTAACTATCAGCTTGGTAAAATCCCCAGTTGGTTCAGCACCCTGTTTTAGAAGTGCCGGGAAACAGCACTGATGATCATCTAGATTTCATCTTGCTTAAGACAAGTCTATTTTTTTTCCCCTGGAAAAAAAGCTGGAGTTTAAAAGAAAAGTGATAAGGTGATAAAATTATTGTCTTAAAGGACAGAAGTGATCAAACCCACTCAAAGTAATGGGTTTATTGTAGCAAGTGCAGCATACTCAGTTAAACAAAACACATGTTCTCTATCTGTGACTGTTTAGCCTACAGATGAGTCTGCCTTGCAGTAAAGAAGTTGTATTTTTGGTATGAGCTATATATCCATTTGAGCTGTGATCAGCACTCTTTGCCTTCCCTAAGGAGATGGCAGTGATTGTAGCATTTATCATACGTAAAGGAATCTGTCTTGCTGTATATAGCTGCCAAAAGACATATGAAAAATGGGGACAAAGAAGGCAGTGCTTATTATCGCAGTAACCCCTCGGACAACAAAACTAAGGAAATTGCTTCCCCACTTCTCACCTGAACCCCACATTTAGCCACAGCGATAGCTATGTGTTGGGCTGATTTGGTAGCGTATCTGTAAAGGAATCTGCTAGCAGAATACTGTCTGAAATGCTGGTGTAGCAGTCAGTGCATGAAGCTATTGACCTGTGCTGTGAAGTCAGGAACCTTCATGTGAAACATTCTTGTGCACTCCAGAAATTGAGTACATAGTCAGAATGCTGTGGCTCACCTTAAAAATGGTTATTTGAAAATGAAGTGAAATGATGGGCAGTGAATGCAATGATGAACCGTTGGTGTTCAAGGGAAAATCCAAATGCACACCAGCACTTTAAAAAGAACGGGGAGTTTGTCTGGATTATGTAGGATTGAAAAAAGCCCAGAATGTAATGCATGTTCTGCTACCATCAGGCAGCCTTGTGACTGGAGCAGAAGCATAAACCCAAGGGCAAAAGTTCTCCCATTTAGAGAATGAAAGGTGGAACAGATTGAAGTGGTAGAGCACTTTTCCAAGGAAAAACCCTGAACATTTGAACTTTGCTTTAGTCCTCTGCTTTATAACATGTAGCAAAGAAGATGGATCGATGTTTCTTCTGACTTGGCAAAATTAAGGCTGCTCTCTGGGAAATGCAGCAAAATAGCCTCATAGGCTGCTCTAGGCATGCTTACCAAATTGTGCTCCTGACAAGTATGTGCCTTTGCAAAGGAAGGAGGAAGAAAAGACTTGCAAGCCAAGATCAAAATAAAAAATGATATATAAAGGTGCTGTTCATGATCTGTTTTTCAATTCTCTGCTACGGAAGACAAAGCTACATGGTACTTAATTTCTAATCACTTTCCTCATTTCAAGCTAAGTATTGTCTTTCTTTCACCCCCAGAGGACTGAACTATGAGGATTCTTGTGATTGGAGCAAGGAAAGAGATAAGTGGCAAAGCTACTGGATCTGTGTGATGGGCCTCTCTGCTCCCTTTCTTGCCTATCAAGGCATTCGGTGTCAGTGGCACTCAAGTTGCTAGTTGTTAGTTTAACATCCGAATGAAAAGATGGATGAAGATATGTCCATAGCTACAGTTTGTATATCCCCTATATGAGGTATATGCCAGTGTTGTATCCAAGCTTAGATTTTTGGCAGTTTTGAGATCGTTTTGTTTGCCTTAGTGCATGGATAAATGCCTGTTTAAACTATTCTTATCTTTTCCCCATGGTATAGTGTTGCGTTTTTCTAATCATTTGTACCTGAAGTGTTGGAGGAAACTTTCAGGCGTATTTAATAAATTAAGATCTAGTAACAGTGTTCACTGTTCCAATCCATTTGCCTAGAAAATCCTACCAGTTTTTTCCTTAAACAAGCAAGTTTTGGGGTTTTTTTTTTGCTTGCTCTTCCCAGGTTTTGCACATGTTTTGACACCATATCCACTGGAAAAAATGTATAGGTCAGGTTAGGAGAAGTGTGTTTGCTGTGTGGAATTTTTGTCATTATCTAGAGCGTATGTTAATACATATCCTGTAATTTTTTTGTCTTCAGAGCTCTCATTATGGTCATCCTGCTGCAGAGGTTGAAGTTTGATTCATGCTTTACACCGAGTTGTCTATGGGACAACCCCTCATCCCATTGATTTGATGTGTTATTTTTATGCTAACTGTAGCAAAAGGAGAAAATGTTTGAGGAGAAATACTTTGAGAATTGTAGATACACTTTTCATCTTTTGGACTTAAACTGGTACAGAAAGGGGAGAAAAGTTGGCATAATATGACCAGCCATCTCTGCAAGTTGTCGATTGAGCACTGTTTGAGAACATCTGGACTGTAAAATGCACCTCTTGAACTTTCATTGATTGGTTTCTTGGGCTGTCAGCCATGAAGTATATTTTTAGATACTTGCAGCAAATCTTACTGAATGTGAAAGAATACCAAATCCATAGTTTGTCGGCTGCTGTTTTTTCAGTAATAGGGGAAAAGGATTTTGGTTTGAGTTAAATAGTTAATTTGCTGCTGCATTGCAGACTGCAGTTTGTAGAGCTATACCTGACTTAGTTTTAAACGAAGCAGCCTGGCAACTAGTGTCAAGGTCCAGCTGCAGCAGTGCTAGCTCAGCATGAGCTGCTATAATCCTTTTCTTTAATCCGAAGAGGAAAGCTATGGGCCTGAACCAGTAAAGCAATCTTTTCTTTCAGTAAGCCATTCCTCTGCAGGCAGAAACGTGGAAAATGTGTGTGTCTAATTTTTATGGCTCATGTTTTACCAATTTTTTTTTACAAGAAAAAAGGGAGGCGTAATAATTCAATGGAAAATGATTGGGTTAATTCCTTATATGGGTGAAAGTTTGAGGTGTGCTACGGTTACATATCACTATAGCACTTGGTATTCCTTGGGACTTTTGAAATGGGGCATGGTCTTGTTGAAAGTAGGAGAAATTAATTCTGCCCTATGAATGTGTGCTCTGTCTGCCATCTGCAGCAGTACCCAAGTTAGTGGTAGGATGCTTTAAAAGTGTACAGCTGCCTGAACTGGTCTGAACTCACTGATTGTCTCAGTCCCGTAGGAGTCAGAAGTACTCTCCTCTTGGATGAGGGCACACTGTGTTTTGGCCTGCCTGTTCAAGGCAGATTATTTTTCTAGCCTTTTGGATTCTGTCTAATGCTTCTTCTCTCTTGAGTATTCTCTGCGGGTCCTTACGCTTGGTTTGGATACCTGTCTGTTTTGTGCTGACAAGAAGAGCATCTGTTTTACCAGCTATTGAAGAAGGGTAATGTGCATTAAAAAAAAAATTACTGAATGGAATATTTTTTCAAAAACTTGTTCATCTTTTGATGCAAGACAGACATTTTCCTGTCCTGAAGCATTCCCTTTCTCATGCTATCTATCTTTCGATTGTTCTCAAAAGATCCTGTGTTCAGTGTCACAGTAAGTACGATAGGTCTGCTAAACCACTGTATATTTATAAGCTATTTAGTGTATACTTGTTCAGAACTGTGTGATCTTATTACTGCAAACATTGTCTCAGATTAAGTACTTTGGAGCGGGATTTATGTCACTTTAAAAACCACCTTCTAAAGTACCTATTGTGTCTTGAAGTAGCATGTGAATAACAAAAGTATGGGCCAATTTTTCTTGTCCTGAAAGACACTTCAATTCTAGGACCTTAAAAATCATGGAATTCAGATTTTCATCTTAGTCTCCTTTCTGTGTCAATGTTGCAGTGAAGTTTGCAACACTGAGAATGGATGCTGGAAGCTTTCTAGCCTGCATTTTCCAGATGTTGTCAACTCAGCAGGTCGTGAGCTGTCAATTGTCAACATCGTGTTTGAAATCAGTATGTTGAGAGCGAGTAGGATAACTCAAGAGTTAACAGTTTTATAAAGAGCCAGTGTTTTGGAGCTATGAAGGTGAGAAATGAATGATCAGAAAATATTGCCTCTTTAAACCCCATATTGGTTTTTGTAACAAGCAGTTTGCCTCATTTCTACTGCTTGTTCTTACAGTGTGAAGTGTAGTAAATCTCTGACCTGAGGTCAGTATAATCTTAATTCCTTGCAGATATTCCCGTTTTATTAGAGAATTTGCAATTTGTATTTCTGATGTAAACAAGCCTTTAAAACAAACAACTTCATTTTTTGAGTGTTTTGTCTATATATTAATAAACCAGCAACCCATACTTACAGTACTGGAGCCTTTTCTTTCTATTGGGAAGTGGCATTTTTACCGAGCGAGTGCCAGACCAAAAGTCAGACACAAGTTCTAATCCAGACTCAGGCACCTAAGTGCTCTGTGGTCTTGGACTTCAGGTTTAGTTAGGGAGTATGTACTTACTAGTTTACTTAAATTTTATTGGAAGTGCTAGTGAGTCTTTGGCTGGAGATTGATAAATTAATTAGCAGATAGTGATTGGGTTGGAGGGGTTAGTGTGATGTTGGTGTAAAAATATTTCTGAAAAATTTTGAAGTGACCAGCACTTCTTGCTTTTAATCCAGAAGCTAATACAGATATAACTTCCTTGCTCTCATCGGTCTGTCTTTGGACGCATTTTTGTGAGTTTCCTACTCAGAAATGAATATGTTAATAAGAAAGTTTTAAAAATTTGTATAGAGGTGAATTGATAAATCTAAACAAAAGTCCGTGTTCACAGCTGTAACAGACACAGTTCAGTTTCAAGCAGGTGGCTGGTATGTGTTGCGGGTTTAGGAGCAAGAATGTGTTTTGTTTATAACTTAGCCTTTGTTTAGTGTTTTGGGGCTTGCATTGTGGTATGGCTCCCTTGCGTAACCGTTGCCTGAAAAGCGTCGTTTTATCTGATCAGTGTTATTAGGCAGAACCTCCTTACATGGGTCTCGGGACTTGAAGTACTAAGTAAGGTACTGCTAAGATAGAGCTGTGGAGGGTGGCAGGATGCCTGCTAGGCTGGGTCACGCAGTAGCGGCCAAAGCTTTTCTGTGTGGTGCCGAAAGAGGCAGAATGCTTGCTCTGGTGATTTACATACACTGACCATGTATGTCTCCTGATGTTGTCTTCCAGGATTCAATTAGAAGTAAGAAGGGAAGGTACAGGCTTGGCTACTGAATGTGGAAATTACTGGCCAGTTGACATGGCTGCATTGGGTGGGCTGCTTCCTCCAGATTGTATGTAGGACTCTCAGGGCTGGGCCTGCTTACTCACGGCTTGGACGGAGTCCCTCACCATCGGTATGTTGTGGCAGAAACCTGGCCTATAATATGTGGTAAGTGCATTCCATCACCTGCTGAGGGAGCCAGGGCTATCCAGTGAAATGTGCTGGCTGTATAGTAAAAGAATGATTATCAGTATGCTGCATGCTATGACAAGGCAGTTAAATCTTGCACTTTAGGCTCAGGAAAGTGTTTTCCCCCAACCCTGATGATGTCCCCGCATGTACTGTGTGAAATAACTTTTCTCTGAAGTTCCAGAAAGGATGTGAATTCAAGAATTTAATTAGCTGCCTGCTCTTGCCTGCTCTGTATGCATCACCAGGATGAAATGCTGCAACTCTGTAAATTTGCAATCAAAAGAGCTGGGCTATTTGTTTCCAAAAGCTGAACTACAAAGTATAACAGTGTTTGGGAGAAGAGCAATATATTTCACATCAGTGGGCTAATTATTATATACCTGCTTTTAAGATACACAGTAAAGCCATAAATTCATATAAATTTATTGCACTTTGTCAGGAGGTTGCTCACAATACCTATGAGGAATGACAGAACATAGATATTTCTCAAAAATACATTTGTAGCGTAGCTGGTTCTTAGACTGAAATCTTTACTTCAGATGCTGTTTTTGACTTGTCTAATAGCTTGACTGGATTTAGTACCTGTCTATTGAGGTTTGTTTTGGTTCTGTACTGCTGAGACAGAACTGGTCTAAACAGTTTTCTTCTTGGTCTCTTATATAGAAATATAGTATTTACAGGCCTCACAGAGTCATAATTGGTAACATGCACTGAAATCCTCAGCTCCAGGAGATTAAATAAATGCCAAGAATTTCTCATGAGATTTTTCTCTGTAATTTCCCCCACTTTTATTGTAGTATTTTGTTGCCATTAACTCCTCTAGCAAATTAGTACTTTTAAAATTTTATAAAGGTGTTTCAGTCTAGAATCTCAGGACTAGGATTCTAAAGCAAGTAAAAATGCATAGCTTGAGGAAGAGTCTTAAGGCTGAAGTCTAATGGCTGAAGGGCAATTGTCAAGTTACATTAATTTAAGGGTATGGGCAGATACTCAAGCTTGTATTTATTAGAAGGTTTATTGTTTATTTACTTTATTGTGTTTATTAGAAGGTTAACCACCAAGTAAGATGTGCAGCAGATTTTGTGGTTGGAAGTTAAAATGTAGTGAGTTTTAACCATTTTCATTGCAGACAGGGGACGATCCTCATACTTTCACATGACTACATGTCCTCTGAGACAGATTGACAGTGTCACCCCCCTGAATTGAGACATACATTGTTCCGAGGGATGTCTCAAAGCAGGTTGACTCAAGTATTTGTGTTACTTTGTTGCTTCTGATAAAAGCTGGACTGAAATTCCAGCTCTGTCTGAATAAATTTTGTTGTTGGATTCAAAGGGACTTGTATTTTTACCTCAAAACCATTAGCAGTCTGCAGAAAATAAAATGCATCTGTGATTAACATAAATCTAATCAGAGAAGACCTGCCAAGGTTCTATATAGAACTAAAAACATTTGTTCTAGCATGTTGAAAAGTATACAAGTTTTTTCTTTACTACTCTAAAGAGTGGCTGGACCTATTTTGCTTGGCTTGAGAACAAAGGACGTGGCCAAAGGTGTCTGGTTAGTGGCTTTTCACTGCAGTTCCAGGGAGGAAGAAAGAGAACCAGAAGCAAAATCCAAGCGTTGACTCTTGACAGATACAAGCAAACCAAACTTCTTTGAAATTAGTTGTACTTGATTTGCTTCCAGTAGTAATAATTTGATTTAATATGACTCAGTTAGGTTAGTGTCATCCCCAAACATTTAAAATTCAGAAATGGAGTTAGCCATGCAAATAAAATTGCAACTTTGTTTAGGTTTCAAATCTAGTATTCTAATATTTAATCCAAGGAAGTGCAGTTATTTTTTTTTTCTTTTGAGAAGGAGAATTTATGGCACAAAAAATATCAGTTGGGTTGGGGGGCAGTGCTTGAGTTATGAAGTTTGTCCAAATGATCTTCTAACCATGAGCTGGCTGAGCCCAGAATCATGTAGTTCTCAGTCCAGAAAAAAACAGATGTTTTCAGTTCAGTGGAGCTGTTGATTCCAGGTTTGTTCCTATCAACATGTGCAACAGCCCATCACAAAAAGCCAACTAACACTGAGCTTTCCAACTGCGAGCCCAGAAGCAGTATCAAAAAAGCATCCTGCCAGAGCTATTTGTCCAAGCCCATGGTGCCTGTTAGTATCCTTGTGATCATCTCAGCAGGAGCCGTGTCTGGTCGAAGTGCTGCTGCTTTGTATGTGTACATATGACCTCACTTTTCTCTCAAACAGAAGTATCATCTCCAGCAGCTGGAGCCGTAAGCAGAGCTGCAGGTGTTGAGACATGCGGTAAAATAGTGTAAGCTGCCAGCCTTGTGCCTAATGCTCATGAGAAACACCAAGTGTGCTTTTGTGGTTTCCCTTCTTATTAAGCAGGCCCAAACTTCAAAGACTAGACAGATCTTTAAAGGGACCTTTTAAATATCTGACTACTCTCCTTTGTTCATTCTTTGGACTTGAGAGTCCAATAGTGTAGGGTTTTTTCTTCCGCTTTAACCACATGTCAGAGCTGTAGAGAACAACTGTTGGGATTACCAATTTATTACAGCTAAATGGGGGACAGTTTCATCATC
>NW_010402545.1:10642-13803 GCF_000710305.1 Buceros rhinoceros silvestris | reverse complement strand
ACATAAATATATATATATAAATATAGAAAGATAAAAATTGAATGGAAAACACTTTGAGTCAGGCTGTCAACTTGGTTAATAAAGTTCTGTGCTCATGAATATTAGCATGCATGTGGGTCCACTTAGGCATTGAACTGTTTGGGGTGTGGAGGGATGGCTGACAACTTTGCTGCTAATACAGTGTAGCTGACTCTTTGCAAGCCTGGGCTCCTCATTAACAGCAGGCACTGTAGTATCGGGTTGCCTGCAAAGCAGTAGCAGAGCAGGACTTTCAGAAATTGTTTTACAAATCAAACCCTAATGTTGGAGAAACATAGGGGCAGTGCTGAACGCTCTGAGCTCGCACAGGTTTCAATGACAGAGCAGCTCTCAGACTCTGAAAATGAGCCCCCTGGCACATGAATGGGAGCAGCTGGCCACTGAGGCACCTCAAATCCACTTGGAGAATTGCTGTGTCCTGACCTCACCAGCCAAACTCCTGGACTCTAACAGCGATGTACCGGAGTCTTTTAGCAAACTGCATCACAAGAAGGAATAGGACAGAAAATCGAGCATGTGTCAGCATTTTGGAAAGGGCAGCACTGAGAGCTAGAACTTGCATTACCATACAAATGAAATGATGACTTTGTAAAAAAAAAATAGGAATAGTATTTGGAAAGAGACCAGCTCTTGCAGCCCTTAATTTTTCTGAACGAGTTTATTTGTTTTAGTCTATTTATGGCCTCTAGTTTTCAAGCACGTCCTATTATGTTTCATCTTGGAGCTTTCCAGCCTACAAATGCAGGAGTCAGGCGCTGGCTGCCACCCAGCTGGCCTCTGCCCTAGTTACTCTCTGTAATGCAGTGAGGGCTGTAGTATCATTCCTTTTCAGGGCTAAACCATGCCACTGACTTTTGATCATTAAGGGAAATGAGCTTGAAATTACATTAAAATAAGTAAATAAGACTTGTGGACAAGGGCATTAAGATTACAAAAAAGGCCGTCTCAGAGGTTGGAAGACGCAGTGCCGCTGATTCAATAGTGTTCTTTGGCAGGAGTATAAATGACGGCAAGAGGTGCGAGGCAGCAAAGAATAAAGTCCCGAGTGTTCAGCCTTCAAGGAAATTCGCAAAAGCCACTGCCTCAACAGCTAAGATTTACATGCATCTTCTGAGAAAGAATTACTTTTCTATGGGAAAGTAATCGTCCCCTGCACTGCTGAGCTAACGATCTATAAAATAACTCTGACAAAGCCAAGTCCCATGGTGGCACTAGCCAACAGCAAAGAGAAAAGAGAATCCAAACAAACTGCTGGTGACCAGAAAACAACTTGAAGCAGATCACTAGCAGTAAATCTTAACATGACATCGAAGCTGGACTCATCTTACAAAGAGCAAAGAGTAGAGAGAGAATCGCTAAGGGCAGATGGCAGTGCCTTTCCCAGTGATATAAACACAGATGAATGTGTATATTTTCTGAGTACTGTGTATGGCCCTGCCTATCTCAACAGCATAAATAACTGGAAAGAACATTATCACATTTCTAGGGATTGAGTTTTAATTGTTCCGTGGTTTACAACCATTGGTTGCATCTAATTCTATTTAACGTGGCTATAACTTCAAATATTTCACATTATGGAAATTATGAAGTTCATCTGGAAGCATTTTACCTGCCAAGATCTGAATTTCATGTTAGTGGTTATCCTGCAGTAGCTGGTGGCAAAACAAACCTACTGCAGCATAACAGGAGGTTACATCCTTTGCGTTGTTATATTTAATCTCTTCTGATGCTTATCCGAGTTGTAGCTGAGTACAAGGAAATACAGATTCTGCATTCAAATTGTCACAAGTATGAATAGTAAGAGCCATAAAGAATAATGTGTAATTCTTGCATCTTCCTGTGCAAAGATCCCAGGAGTTTTTCATATTTTACATGTAGATCATCCTTTGTTTAAACAGTTTCCACAAAAGTTGTTGTGTGGAAAATCCACAAAAATTAAGAAAATTGCCTCATTATAAGGAGTACTGGAGGAACTGTGAGCGTGATCATACTGAACATATGATTACATGCATAGAATAAACAAGCTAAGAACTAGTCTTTCTCTTACAGAATTTGCTTATAATTCCTTTTGGGTTATCTGTAGCAATAGGATTGAAAAAAAATTCAGTCTGTAGAGTGACTTGCCAAAAACGTATGTCCGTACCATTACAGATGAATAAAACTTTCATTTTTCTATACTATTTATGGGTATGTTTGTTTGTAAGTTTTAAAAATGTTCTTTTCCACTTGTTGAGATTTACTTACAGCATTTCATAGTTCTTCTGTAGAACAGAGCTGACATCTCCAGATGGCAAACGTAAACATTGAAAGATGGACTGCCACTCAAAGACACGTGGGAAACATTTGCCAAAGCTAAATACAGTTGTAGAAGAGTTTCGATAGTAGAGTAAGTGCTCTTCTGAATATGCCATTAATAGTGGCGCAATAGATCTAGCTGACATGTTGGAGGTGGTGAGCTGCACTCAAATACTTTGTTACCCACAAAATGGCACTTATTTTGGGATTGTTCTAACTCAGGAAATCATACAGTAAATCAAAGTTATGGATTACACAGACTGTGCTACAAAATGCAGCACAGATTAAAAGACATACAAGAAACATGCACATGTGCGTGGCTAGGAAAGTGTGTACAGGATTCAGCCTTTTTGCTGAACAAATTTTTTAAAGTTTTACAGTTCTTCAGCATCTCCTTTTATATAACAGACAACTGCAACTACAAATACAACTTGAGAACTAACATTTTTACATTACAGTGGCTCCTTTGTTGCTCTAAAAAGCAATATATATATAACAAATTGGTTCAGAAAGAAAATGCTTTCCATCATAATCATGTTTGCCTTATTATCAGAATGAGAAACTGTGCGTAAAGTTCTTTGTAATTTTTTTGCTAGCGGTATTAATCTCTAGATATTGGCAGCGGTGGGAGGGGATATGCCAAAACCCATTACACATTTCGTCTCAGCTGTAGTAAGAGTGCGGTATTCATTGTGAGCTGGGCAGTTAAATAATCTAAGGATGAAAGAAAGAGTTAACTCAAAACAGTGATTCATTAGTTTGAACTTTGCCACTCTCCAAGCAGAAACTGTTTCATAAATAAAATATTTCATGCAGTTTTTTCAGCA
>NW_010402545.1:0-10574 GCF_000710305.1 Buceros rhinoceros silvestris | reverse complement strand
TCAGCAGGAGAGTTCCAAAAAGCTCACTTGTGCCTTACGCCAGCCTCAACGGAGACAGCTCTTTATGGTGACTGATCCTTGCACCAGACACCCGTTCTGCAAGTCATAGGGTTGCATCAGAATTGCACCTCTTTTTGGAGACTCGCCTGCACACAAACGCCCAGTCAAACACTGAGACTGCCTGTGCAGACCACACCTTCATGCACTTCAGCCCAAGTCTAAACAGAAGCACTCTTAAAGGTTTATTTTCCCCCAACATAAACTATGGTTTATTGTTGGCGTGGAAGAAATTGGATTTTTGTTTATTTCTGAATCATGATTAAAGTAATGGGTTTTGAAAGGCTGTAACATGAGCCAATGAATCTATACTGATCAGATCTGCACGGCTCCATTCTGCAAAGCAGATCCATGGCAGCTGTAAGCCCTAGTAACTGCACTGCAGTTGTGCTAGGGTCCTCTCGTGATGCCTGTCTATGCTGCAAGACTGAATGATGTACAACCATGTGCTCTGGAGTGGCTCCAGCACCCACATTAGTTAAAAAAGTTTCTGCCCTATGATCTTCAGCTACTCACTCCTGGTCTTACACGACAACTCATTACCCCTGCCGCTGTGTGAGACTTTATGTACCTTGAGCCACAGCCCTAGCCCTATGGAGGATGATTGCACTGGCCTGTCTGAAGAGACTGTGAACTTTAGCACAAGGGCAGGAGCAATCAGCTGGCCATGGAGCAGGGCAGACAATTCTTAGAAGAGCTTCACTGCCAAAGTCAGTGTCTTTGGGAAAGTACACCTGCAGATTTACGACCCAGTTAAGGCAAACGTACAGCTGAAAGAAGTCCCGTTCCCCCTCCTGCCTGCCACCCATGCTTTCTGCAACCTATTTTCCAGGGATCTACATCAAACCGTAAATAATCCAGTGCAGAACACTAGATTGACATAAAACCCATTGCTTTTTTTGCAGGCTGTTTTCTGCTGGCTGAGCCTTCTGATCTGACTGGCTGTGGCTCCAAAGAGCACCAGGGGCAGTGCGAGGGATGTGTTAGAAACACAGAGAGGGGTGCAGGTGGGGAAGGGCTTTCAAAGGCAACTTGCCATGAGGTTGGCTGAGCCAGATTGTGCCATTATCAAATGGCATCTCCATGAAGAGGTGCCGGCCAGACTACCCACCAGTTAACACAGGTCACCTTACAACACCCCTGGGAAAGCTGGTACCTTCACACAGGAAATATTGACGTGGTCACTCCCTTCTGCTCGACATTGTCAAGAGGGTTCTTATTAAGCAATGCAACTGTCTTCCTCTTTTGGCATCTTAGAAGAGCTTTTCTTTCGGGATTTTGGGACTGCACAGTTCTGTCAGAATGATTTTACGAAGGAAGAGCAATTTACATTCAAATTCTTTTCAAGAAATTTATTCAGTTTAATATCCTACCTACTTCAATTGCAGAGGCATCAGTGAGCACAGCATGGAGAGTTCAGCAGCTGAATGATGGCAACAGTGATAATAAGAGTGCATAAGGGAATTCCAGGAAAACCTTAATCATCATCATCATCATCATTAACATTTTGTTTTCTGCAGTGCAAACCCTACTCCGATATTACACTATTTGCTGTAGCAGACTATGCAGTGCCCAGTGCTGATAAGAATCTGAATAAATACCAAGAGTAAGAAAACCACGAGGAAGAAAGTCATCACAAAGCTGGAACTGCCATGGGAGTTTTTCCTTTTGATATTTTCAAATTATTTTTGTTCTGCGGTGTGAGTATGTTTCAGGTAAGTATGAATTTGAAGTAAAAGGAAGGAAGTCTCAAGCATATAGACAGATCATATCTAGCTTTCCTGATTCCTAACTTTATTGCTCATTTATTAGTTTGCGTCTTCACAAACCGAGTTGCAACTTCTGTTTCCGGCACCGTTTTTCCCAATTTACTGTCTTTTCTGACTGAATGTTACGTGAAAGTAGTAAAACCCACCAGGCTGCCACAACAACAAACTTTGGCAAACACAGTGAAGAGTTTTCCTCTCACAGCTTGATATTCAGTAAGAAACACAACCTTAAAGATGGGATCATGTAGGTAAATTTGTGGAAAGAGCAAAGGACAGAATTTCTGAAGTATATGAACTCATAATGCTGATGGTACATAACCTGAATGATTACTTCCTAGTGATGACCTGATGTGTATTTTATAGAAAATTATAATGAAAGTTAATAATATTAAGTGATTTATAAAATGGTTCATTAACTGAAAAGGGGCATTTTTTCCTTGGACAAATTGCCTTAGAAATGTTGGCCTTTGGGGTCCTGTCTTCATCACTAAAATAGAATTGTACCAGCAGATCTACTTTATACAGTTTTACATTAATTTTGCAACCAAGATTTCTGTTTATAAGCTCTTTGGGCTTTATTTCACTGCAAAACTAACCTGAGTTATAACTTATTCCAGCTATAACTGGAATCCTTTCTACACAAAAAATATGAAGTCTGGGCCTGTGGTTGCTTTTGAGTTGAGTTTAACAGAAAGAAACAGGCTGATATTAACGTGTCTATCTTGTCAGCTGCTCTGTACTGTGAGCATAGTTTTGCACCATTTGAATTCTGTTGGTTTTCCAATGCTTTCCCATTCCTCCTTCCTTATTGGTGTAGGGCTCATGCTCCTCTGCCTGGGACAGAATTAATATCAGAGCCAGCTTGTGGTACTGCTAAGAACCTTTAAGGTTGGCAGAAATCTCAGTCCTTGGTTTTATGATGTCAAGTTTTTATGGGTATAACCCATTTTCAGTGTTCCTGGCCCATCATCCTTCCTCTGCCCTCCTAGTGCTCCAGTATTGCTCGTTTCTGCTGATCCATCCTTTTGAGAGTCCTGAGAAAGTTATATTTTCAAAGAACAGCTCACTGGCTCCCACTGTGGCTTAACACGCAGCTCTTCTAGGACAATGGAGAGGACTGTGACACGGGCATGGCAGCGGGCATGTGGGGTCAGAAACCTTCAAGCAATATTGTTACTAACCATTTTGCATTTTGAAGCTGTGGCTACTGCAGCAGGCACAAACAAATGTACAAAGACGTGCTACTGAGAGCAGGGACGGCAAGTATCCCTTCTTGTCAAGCAAGGGGCTGGAAGCAGCTACTGTAAGAGCACACAAATCACTTGTAAATCCCAACAAAATGCAGTCAGTGCTCAGGGAGCATTGGGGAGGGCGCTTGAATCCCCATGACTGACCCCTCCAAAATACATTTATGTCTTTTCAGCAAAAAGGATGTAAGGTGCTGTAGCAGTCACTAGTGGGAAGAGGAAACACAGTGAATCACGGAAGTTATTGCTATTTGGCTTTAATGTATTGGAAAAGTTTCTCCATAATCATCAGGAATTTTGTTTTGTTGCTCTTAATTTAAACAATGCTATCAAGAGGGAAGAGGGGAATATTATTCCAAAATGCTGAATGTCTTCAAAGAGAAGAAAGCACATTTATCGATAGCAACGGTGAGGGTCCAGTAAGAACAACTCAGATCATATAAAAAGCAGTGTCTCCCCTAGGACCTGTAAAACCTCATTCTCCAGATCTCCATTCAACCCAAGCACAACGTTCTGATCCAGTGGGGAGGCAATGCTCAAACTGAACAGCTGCAACAGCTTCTCCCACCTGCTCCCCACTGTCTGCTCTTCTCACTTCAGGGGCAACTCAGCCCACTCTGCAAGCTACAGAACTGACACAAATCCAAGACTTGCTATAAAGGAAAATTAAAATCACAGCCAGTTTACATGGGTGCCCTTGGCTGTGAACCATGGCAGGTCAGCAGGACCCTGAAGAGACTCTCTTACTGTAAGGCAGGGTTTTTTTTTTTTTAACCCTACATCATTTTTTAGCCTTACATCACAATGAGGTGAGTGACGTGACCTGCAATACTTATTCTAAAGTATGCATGTATTACAGCATCCAAGAATCTCATTGGTCATTGAATGCTGAAAGGTTTGCAGCCTAAAGGGCTGTTTTTCATTATCCACTAAGAGTGAATTTAGCTCTAAACAAAATATACAGGAAAACACAGTTGCTAATGCGATGGAAATTATTACTGTGTAGCAATTTATGGATCTTGTTTGTTGACTTTGCTATTGGGAAATTCACTGTCTAAATACATTGGCTTGATTTAACAAGGGAAAATCAGGCTGACCTAATACGTGCCTGGAAGAAAAAATAAGCAGATACAGTTAAAAAAACCTCCTTTGAAATAAGCCACTTCTTCACAAATCTTTGAGGATTTTTAAAAGTTAATGGGGAAGAAAAACACAGAAAAAAGGATTGCAAGCAGATTAATAGGACTGTATTAGGTAAAAAGGGTGTGTGTGCACTGGAATCAGGCTGTCACATGCGTAACTTTTTTAGAGGGAAGAAGGGAAGGTTTCAAGAAGCTAGACCTACCTGTCTTGTTCTGAGGGGTTAATAGGACTACAGAAAACCAGCTATGAAGTTTGTTTTAAAATCTTTAGCTAATCACAGACTCTCACAGAGAAATCCCAGAGATCAAACTTCATGCTGAGTACCACAAATGGACATCATAGTGCTGCGCAGGACCAGAATAAACAAGAAAATTGAAGAATCCAGGATGAGATGTGTAATACCACCAAAAAATAAAAAAAAGGGGGGGAAAAAAGAGATGACCTGTGGTCAGGGAGCAGAAAGAAGGAAATGTAACCGTATCTATAACCACAGCAGCTGCCCTAAGATGGTTCTCACCTGAAGGCTGATCACGGTTCTGTGAGGAGCAAGGCCAGGCCCTAAGTTACGCAAACACCATAGTTCAGATTCAAAACAAGAAGGGGTTATCGGATCTCAGGCGGTGCCTGGTTTCTTAAGTAACAGTCATCTTTTTCTAATGGCTTACTGTCAGAAGTATGCTTGAAGGAGGGATTTCAATGACGAAAGCTGGCAGTCGTGCCCAGGTTCCATTGATTCAGTGGAATTGGCTCTGGTCCTTGTGGGACAAGTGCTC
The DNA here is from genome assembly GCF_000710305.1 of Buceros rhinoceros silvestris. Taxonomy (NCBI): domain Eukaryota; kingdom Metazoa; phylum Chordata; class Aves; order Bucerotiformes; family Bucerotidae; genus Buceros; species Buceros rhinoceros. Next base: position 5,585 of record NW_010402545.1, on the reverse strand, counting down.
CCTTAATTTTAGACAAGTCTACTTCAAACACAGTTAGACAAGAGGCTTTTTTTTTTTTTCCCTTTTTTGGCCTACATGCTGAGTGAGACATATTATTTGTAATTGTTATATACTAGTCTAATTGTTGTGGCTTTTCAGTATTGACTGTGGATAGGCTTGTTTTAACGGAACCATCAAGAGAAGTGTCTGGTTAACAAACAATTACTGATTGAAGGTATAACAGCAAGCACAGGGATAGGGATACTGTATTCACGGGTCCTGTGTTCAGCTCGGGGGCTCCCAGTGTAAGAAAGGTAAGGACCTACTCAAGCAGGTCCAAAAGAGAGACACAAAGATCACCAGGGGACTGGAGCACCTCTCCTCTGAAGGCAGGTTGGTTGCTCAGCCTGGAGAAGAGAAGGCTCTGGCAAAACTTTATAGCAGCCTTCCAGCACTTAAAGGGGGCCTATGGGAAAGATAGGGAGGGTCTCTTTATCAGGGAGTGTAGCGATAGGATGAGGGGTGATAGCTTCAAACTGAAAGAGGGTAGATTTGGATTAGGTATTAGGAGGAAATTCTTTACTGTGAGGAGGGTGAGACACTGGAACAGGTTACCCACAGAAGCTGTCATGCGCCCTTCCTGGAAGTGTTCAAGGCCCAGTTGGAGCTCCTGGATCCTGGGGAAAGAAATTTTTTACTGGGAGAGTGGTGAGACACTGGAATAGATTGCCCAGATGGGGATGCCCCATCCCTGGAAGTATTCAAGATCAGTTTGGATGGAGCTTTGAGAAACCTGGTCTAGTGGAAGGTGTCCCTGCCCACAGCAAGGGGGTGGGAACTAGATGATCTTTAAGGTCCCTTCCAACCCAAAGCATTCTATGATTCCATGATTTTGTTAGGAGTTACAGAAATACGCAGGGTATTTTGATAAAAGGTGAATGGGATTTTCCTTCAAATACCTGGTGTTTTTCAAAATGTTGCAAAAGTCTATTTTACGGGATTTTGGGGGGCAGTTCAACATTTAGTTTTCACTGCTTCCTATACTTTACTATTTAAAAAGATCAGAAAAATGGAAATCATTCACAGGAATTGCATCTATGGAAAATCTGTAAGAGCCCACTTGCTGGATTACACTGGTCCACTGCTTACAAAATAATGTTACCATTAAAGTGCATTCTGGTTATTAGAAAAGCTGGAAGTGAGTCAATTATTTGAATAAACAAAGACCTGGTTGCCCTTTAGTTTAGTGCATCCCTGAGACGTCTGCAGGCTCCTTTCCCACGCTTGCTGTCTCATTCCTAAACTAGCAGAGGCTGTTGTGCAAGGCAACCTGACAACTCCTAATAAACAGGTAGCTTAATGTATTCTTCTGAAGCAATCCCTGCACACCGGGTACCTTTGCATATTTGGGCAGGCACAGGAAATCAACAGCATCTTGTGTGTGTCAGAGGAGGGAGAAGAGGTTTTGCAGCTTAGGGAAAGGGAAGGATCAGCTTGTTGGGCCAAAGGAAGGTTCCTGTGGTCCCTCCAAAGGGGACACGTGTCCTGATTGCATGGACAAGCTGGGTTACAGCAGTTTGATATGTCAGACACTACAAGAGGTAAGAAGGAAGAATAAGGTACCAGCTTCAGCTTTTCCCCTAAAGACCATTTTTTTATGTCTAAAAGATACAAGAAACTTTGATAACTTCAGCAAAAAGAAGTAACTCACCCTTACAACTGAGGATGTAGTTCTCGGGCTTGCTAGGAAGCAGTATCCCTATATTCAACCCCTTAGGTAATTGACTGGGGATAAACAGAAACAATACATGAAAGAAAGAAATCTCATACAGCTGACTTCAGGTTCTTCTGTTGGGACAAAATATGCATATTTGAATTTCTTAAGAATGAAAGCCTATATTTTCAAAAGCAACTAACGTTTCCTGTTTCCATTAAGGTCTCTGACTGGGCAACCAAAATCATATAAAACTGTTAGCCAACAGGTTTCTATTTACCCTGGGAGTCAGGGTAAGACACATGACATTTCTGCTTATTAATACCCTGGTTTTAATGTGCTTGGCTTTTGCAAGTTACGGCACAGTAAATACATTTGCGTCACTTAGCAACCTCAGCTGTGTCTAAAGGAATGTCTTTTGTTCTTGGAAATCTATTACAAATGCAGGTTACAAAACGGTTATTGGGGTATCTAAACTCATCTTACTTGTTCTGGCCTCTCCCCATTTTGCATTTAAAGTGTGCACAGGAAATTAATTTACTTTGCACAAGCATCCTTCATTGACACTAGAGAAGCTCTGCATATTTAATAGATATGACAGAAGTTTCTGCTGAAAATAAAAGACACGAGAAATGCCTGGACAAAGAAAGGGCTAGAAAGGACTTCCTAGTCACTGGGTTCACCCAGTTCAAAGGCCTCTTACTGTTCTGTAAACAACACTATAAACACGTTAGCACTGCGATACAGTACTACACAATCTCTGTCACGAACCTGTCAGCCTGATTTATTTCTATACACAACGCCAAAGAGAGAGAGATCTCAGATCTCTCTGTGAGATCTCAGGTCGCACAGCTCAGTCATAGGGGTTTGAATTGTAGACACCTACGCAAGTTAAACATTATTTCGCATTTCACATTGATTGGGTTGCTGCGTTTCCGTAACAGGTTAAAACACGTGCACGATCCTGAACACATACGTGTCGAGGAAGGACTGAGATTACACTGGATTGCAGACTTCAATGAATTTAAGGGTTTTCTTTCCTCACCCTTAATAGGTTTAAAGCTCGGAATTCACATCTCATCAGGATCAGTACAAAAGGTAAGATACACAAACTAACCTTTTTATTCTGAAAAGAAAATGTATCCTCAGGAAATGTGATAAAATTATGTCAAAATTTTATAGATGGTCACATCATTAATATAATTAGTACTTGTTTACGAAACTCAGACTTTGTTGTCTGCTAGGGGTATCTGAAAGTCAGGTATTACTCAACACACCTTAAAGACTATTTTCTAAAACTGTGAACAGATAAAGTGAAAGTGCAGATGAACAATAATAATTTAAAGGAGACAATTATTGTTTGCAACTGTAACATTTTGGTAATAAAATTACTTAGACAATGATTTGCAGTGGGAACTTTGGTGATTTCCGAACAGAAACTGACCATACAGAGAAACGTATCTGGAAAAAAACCTGATCACAGCAATGCTCATTGTCAGACTAGAGCTCAGAAAAATGGTGGTGGTGGTGGTGGTGAGAAAAATCTTGTCAACAGTTTTGCAACTCTTTTCATCATTTTATTTTTAAAAGAACCTACACCTATCTTTAATATTTGGGATTTTGGGGAGGGGTTTAAATTGAAATTATTGTACTAAACTGCTAAAGTAAAAGCAAGGCTTCAGAACTCATCACAGCAGTAGAAGACAAAGTATGACAACCAGGCTGTGATTCTCCCAACCTAATTGAGAATACTGTGCTATAGCTAACTCAGGACTCGGCCGAATGACCTGCTGGCCACAAGTGAAGAAGCCCCAGGGGGCAAACCTATCACCTATGCTCACAAACTCTGCATTGGAGCACCCGTGTGTATGACAGCCACTTCATTGTAAAACCCACTGTTGAAGTTGTTCTCACATTTCTATGGAACGGTGCTAGCTAACAGCTAACTGTTCCTAAACTGCTGTAGTGACTTCTGCCGGGAACATCTGATGGTGGCTGCAGACAGTTCAGACCTGCTCCGGACATGGATTGGGGTTTAATGGCAGAAAGGTCTCTGGTTGCAGACACGCTGAGATCTGCTCTGCCAATGTGAGTATGGTGCAAGTTCATACTAAGCCCTCTTTGGCGTAGTTTTCCCACATAAACAAATCTTTGAGGGGGAACTTCAGATCTGACATAGGATGTACTGTCTTCTCCAGCATTTCAGCTTTCCTCTTGTCTTTCTTTCACTCTTTCTGTGAACGAGAGCAGTTAGAAAGTACAGTTAGATTCAGTAATGGCTGAGGTTCCCGGTTCCTCTAGGAGCACATAATCTGAAATGCCCTTCTCCCGATAACTCCTTAAATGGCATGACATTCACTTTGTCGAGGTGGTAAAACTATTAACCCTGATTAGTAGCATTCAATGTAAACACTTCCAGGGAGAGGTGGGGTGGGGTTTAGTCCTAAAATCCTGAGCAGATACTCAGTCAATTGGCAATCAGTCACGACTGCAGTTTTGCATTAAAAAAGGTTTGAGGACATCAGGATTCTGCTAATGACTACGCTCTGAGCTCCCTATCTGTGGCACTGATCTGCTCTATCCTGCAAACTTTTCCCAGCGCTGCTGTTGGTTAGGGATGCAATGAAGCATGATTTGCGATTATCATTGCTGGGCTCATGAAAGCCCCAGGTGTAGATGTAATCACAAGCAGCACTGAGCTTTTGCTGGTATAGCTTATTTTGCTTTTGTGGGAGGAGAAGAAAAGGCTGGAATAAGATGTACTGGTTTATTGCAGTTTTGCTTGTACAGAATACCAGATTACCTACTCAGAAGTGCTCTGAATATAGATCTGCCTTGGAGTTACAGTAAATCCATCCACTGCATCCATGTAGGCCTGCCTCTATTTCACTTGAATGGATATTGCATACTTAGGGAAAAAGAGAAGAAGTGTTTTCTTAAAAATATTTTGGTGTGGGGAAACAAGATCTCACTTTTTCATCAACTGTAGAACAATACAATCTGGCTTTCAACTGCCAGTTACCAAGAAGCTGTTGAAAATAAGAAAGTATCAGTACATTAAATATATATATGAACAAATAATATGCAACTAGGTAGCATGCTTTATGCCCAGCTCATATAAATCCAGCCTGCAGATGTAGTGATGGATGTGGACACCTAGGCTGGAGTGACTGGTACTGTGTTCAGGTGATAGGCACGTTCATAAACACATGCACATTACACACAGGGTCCCTTTTTATTTTGTTCAGGAAGTGAAAGTAGCTCAGGAAAACATGGACAAACAGACCGAAGGACCTGCTCTCTCCTTTGCCAGCTGCTTACTGATTAATCAAGGGCACAGTGCTGATAGCGTGTGAGCAACTAGCAATTTCCCTGTTACTAGCTGTATGCCCAGTGATGTGAATGTGTTCTGGACTATGCCCCGTTCTGACATGCAGAAAATGTTATTTAAGGCTCATCGTAGAGACTTCAGCACTTGCTTTAAGGATATGGAGATGTTTCAAGGGAAGGAATAGGACTGGGCCAGGAAGAGTCAGGACAGAGCCTTGGTCCAAGTGATGAAGTAAAACCACAGGCAGGCAGAAAACCCCAGAGAACACCCGCACAGACTTGCTTCACGTCTGCTAATTCTAGTGATGGCAAATAAGACCCCAAAGGCATTTTTGTGCTGAGGAATGAAACCGCAGATCAATGCGCTGCCGGACGCGAGGACGCGGCAGGCATACCAAGCAGAAGAAACGCGATCGCCGAGCGAGACCCGCAGGCAGCGGCGGGGCGCTCTGATCTCCGGAGCGGGCGCTGCGCTATGGCCGCGTCGCCACCTCAGAGACCTGGCGGGAGACGGCTGCCCTGGGAACTGCAGCGTAACGGCCCGCTCTCGACGGCACCAGTG
>NW_010402544.1:1716-2201 GCF_000710305.1 Buceros rhinoceros silvestris | reverse complement strand
CATCCTGCGTGCACCTCAGATAAAGCCCTTTCCTCCGGCTGTGATCAGGTTTGCTTCAGGGCTGGCTTTGGAGCCCAAGAGATGCACAAAATCAGACACAATCCCTGGGGCATTTAAGCCCCTTCCCCAAGTGCCCTGCAGACAGGCGTGAGAGTTGTGCTCAACAGTGTATGTGGGGTAAAAGTCACGCGGCTTTTTTCATCTTCTGTCACATGAGGGTAAGTCATGCTTCCTCTGCCCCGTCCCTCCATCCAGCTCCTGTCCAGGAGCAGTGGCCTGGGGCAGGGTTCAGTGCCAGGAGCCTTCTGCCTCTCAGCCATCTCCGACTTCTGCCTCTCAAACTGCTGATGAAGTTTGAGCTTTGAAATTGCTGACTTTGTATAAAGAAGGGAGAAAAGAAAGAGGCAAAGAAAGAAGGGGAAGGAAAAAAATCTGGAGTTATGCCACAGTTGCAAAGTGCTGGGAGGCAGCAAGGCAGGAGCCTC
>NW_010402544.1:0-1624 GCF_000710305.1 Buceros rhinoceros silvestris | reverse complement strand
GCCCTGCCTCCCCCCGGGGCGAGCGGCTGCCTGCCGTTCCTGCCCTTAGACTAATTGTGTTCCCCGCTGTCAATAACGACATATTGGAGAAGATTTCTGTATAATTTCTGAAGTACTTCCCTGTAAAAGAGTTGCTGTTTGGCGAAAAAGCTGTTCTGATTCTTACTGCTGAGCATTTAACCAAGGCTCTTCAAAGCCCCCTTTCTCTGCCTTCTCTGCTTGATGTTACAATTCAGCAGTTTTTTTCAAAGAGAAAAAAAAAATACCGCAATATGACGCAACTGGTGTAATATAATTACTTTAACCTGTTCTGATTTGGTCTGTTGCTTTGTAAGTAGGAACCCTGTGTATGTGTGTGTATAGACGTGAGCAGATTTGATGGGGACAGTCACTGGCGGCGCTAGCAGACACCCAATTGTCCTCCGAGAAGGTGGCATGGCCGCCCTGCTCCAAGCGTTGCAGAAGGTTTGGGTTGACCAGCATATTAATCCATTCTGTTCCCACCACTCTGGCACTCATTTCAGGGTGTTTTATAGCACTCTGTAGATTTTTACTTTGGCCAGCATTTTGGGTGCCTGTTTGCAGTCTGTGCTTAGAGGTGAGATTTGAAGCTTGGAGGACGATGGGTCAGGACCAGGAGAGCTGTTCCCTGCTCTAACACTGATCACTTTAACCGCAGACTCAGTAACCCTGGAGAAGCAAGAAAGCTAAACTCATCAGCCTAATAGAATCATACAGATTGTGGACCAAAGAGGATCCACAACGCTTCCATTCCCTCCGAGGAAGAGGAGCATACCCGGTTTTGGGAAGAAGGATTTGGGAAGGGGGCCCTGACTGGGCTGTGCCATGGAGGAAGGAGCCGGCAGCACAGCCTCCAAAAACATACAACCCTGACAATGAAAAACACTCCTGTACTAAAATCAGCTTAAAGCAGACTTGGAAATTACAGCCCAGTGGGCATTAGTTTCGTACCGCATAAATGAATGGGAACAAAAAACCATGGTAAACATGAGACGTTTGGCTAAGCATGGGTAAATAGGAACAAAGCCATGGAAGTGTATAGAGAAAAATTTTCCACCTCAAAATATATAAAATTCCTTGAATGTGTCCATGAAACAGAAGATAAGGGCAAACCGGCACATACCTTTTATCTAGGCTTGCCAAAAAAAAAGGAAAAGACATGGACAAAGGAGCTAAGGCACTTGTGAAATGCCCTTGAGGCATCTCGTTGTATTAGCAGGTGCTCAGAAACCTCTGAAAAGCTGATCCTGAAAGGGAAAAATGGAAGTGGATGCAAACAGTGAAGAGTTACAAGTGTTTTGAAACCAAAATGCTTGTTTGAATTACCTGCCGTTGCTGATGGAACAAGCACCAAGTCAATGCCACTGAAACACACAGGATTCAAAATCATCCAGAAGATGGAAATTTTTTATATAAGACTGTTTTTTTTATACAAGCTACAACGAACCCAGTTAAGATACTGGCAGTGCTACGAATTTAACCAAAACTGGGGTGTTCACAGAGGGAGCTGAGAACGCCCAGAGACAGCTGAGGGGCTGGTCATGGTGGTGAAGGAACCTGGGCTGGTGCTGCAGGATGGGGTGGGATGGGGTGGGATGGGGTG
>NW_010402543.1:0-2659 GCF_000710305.1 Buceros rhinoceros silvestris | reverse complement strand
CTGATCTTGGTTTTTTACCTCGGCCAAACCGCTGACAATACTGAAGTCAATATTTTAATCTTCCAATTTATAAAATAATGTTTCTCAGTATTCATTTTGTCTAGCTAGCAACTATCTCACTACTGCCATGAATAAGTCTCGGAATGTCAAGCGCCATATTTTTTATTGGTGTCTTTTCTGGATTGTGCTAAACATGTCTCCATGTACACATTGGAAGGACAAAGAAATGTTAAGTCATAAATGAATGAAGAATAAAAAAATTGCTTTATCTCAGATAGTCAGCACACGCATATGTTATACAAGTTAAGCCATATGCCAGCAGTTAAGTATTGATCTAGAATTAAGTGAATCCCTTCATGTGTGTTTTAGAAATTGCTTCCAGATCCTTTCAAATTCATCTGATGTATTCTCTAAATCATAAATTATCTCTAGATATGCACACTGGGTATTTCTGTAAAATTTGCAATTCATTGTTTCTTGCTTAACTCTGCCCATGGCAGGAGGATTACAGATAATTTTTAAGGTCCCTTCCAACCCAAACCATTCTATGATTCTGCGTCTGTAGGTAGCTGAATAAAACTTGTTTTTTGTATGTCACAGACTATGTGAGAATCTATTAAATTAATATGAGGATCATATAATTTTTTCCCCGATTTTTTTTAATATCCTTAATTCTGCTGACTGAAATGAATATATCTTACAATTAATTTAAACTCAGATAGAGAGTTTATGTGTGGTCAAACATCAGTACTTTTTTGTGCTTCTACATTTTTGTTAAGATCAGCTGTCTGAAGTCTTCTTCCCCTGCTTTATTTGATTGTGGCTTCTTTAGCCATCTCAATCTTTCTTGAATGAGATGTTCTGACTCTTTTTTCTTGTTTTTGATTGGAGTTTCATATTATTACAACCTTGTGGTATTATATATTTTCTCTCTGTATTTTTTTTTTCATTATTAGGTCTGCTCTTGAACTGATTTTTTTTTTAATTTTCATTTGGGCAAGACATAAATAACTAAATTCAGATGTGTATCAATACCACATTGAAAATTTACACTTAGGAAGTTCTCATCAATGACTGTTACCTCACTGGAAGCGTCTAGCATGGTATTCAATTCACCATCACTTGATTATTAAGATTCATTTTGTCAGGACCTTGAGGACATCACCAGGCCTCACTGTCCCAGCCCAGCCTCCACCAGGGTGCTCCCACCCTGCCAGGATCCCATGTCAACACCAGAGCCATCACCTCTTCCCCAGTGATGCTGTAGCAGGGCCTGTCTCCAGCTCCCCACAGCCCTGCCCAGCCATGGGCTCTACTGAGCCGGGCCCACTTCAGGTACAGGTTTCCAATAGGTCACATCTGATGTCTGTCAGCCCCAGGCAGATGTTTTTGATGTCTTATAGTATTTCCTTGTTTAGGAAATGGAAATAAGCCCCTGATCAATACAATCATGAGTCCAGAAGGATATTCAGATAAAAAAAAATTCAGATAACAGAAACCTGTCTTGGGGTACGATAAATATGCCTGAATTCCACCTACCGTACTTAATAGCTTTTCTCTGGGTATAATAGAAACATAGTTACCTTCATATAAGTGAGTTGAAATCTATTCTTCAACTTGAAGTGCTGGACTCAATTAACAAACATTGCTATCTGATATGGCATTAAGGCACACGAGCTTTTTGCAGGCACAAATTTTTATGGAGAAGCATTGCAGTAAGCCTAGTACTGAGAGTAGAGAGAATCAAAACCAGACAAGTCTCCTCTGAGCTGCCCTCTTTGAAACAGTTTGTGGGATGAACTTTCTCCAGAATGTGCCTTACCTGGAGGCAGGAGAGATGTTGGAGCTCCCCAGAGCAGAGCAAGGGATTAATCCAGCTTGTAAATATTGTGTTGTCTGCATTATTTAGCAGTAAAGACAGACCCTTTCATTACCCAAAACTTAAGTTATCAATCAGCCTAAGCCATTTAAAAGTATGAAGAAAGTGGGCAGAGCAGAAAAATAACATGCCTCCATTCAGTCACAACTAAACTTTACACACATGTAGAACCTATCTTTTCAAAATTACATAACACAACTTAGCCTATAAGACTCATTAATAAAATTGGCTCATTCCTTCAAATTATGCATTTAGCTTTAAAAAATACATCAAGTCAACAAGGTTCTTTGCTATGCACGTCTAAAGCTCTGATTTGCTTTTGTGTTTAAATAAAGAGAACAGGATGGAATCTGATCACATAAGCAAGTCTTTGGGGTTGCCATTCTGAATGGACTAGTACCGGCAAAATTTGCAAGGAAATCTTAGAAAATAGCCACCTACTTTAAGAAATCTCAAGCCACTATTATTTGATTGCAAAGCTACTAAATTCACATAGGTTTTACAAGAAACAACGTTAGATAACATCGGTAGTGACAAAAAAGGTCCTGACTCCTGTAAACATATGGGTGTTATTTTTACAGAAAAGGTTATATAGACATTGTTTACATACAATTCATAATAATTCATTGTCTTTTCTCTAGAAGAAGTTGTAATATAATGAAAGAAATAGTTACATAAAATGGTTATATTTAGCTTAGCTACAAGCATTGATTCTTGTTATGGTTTAGGATTTGGAGAATTTTTGTCTTCAGGGGAAGGAGGCTGCCACCTTTGTTTTGG
>NW_010402542.1:0-1558 GCF_000710305.1 Buceros rhinoceros silvestris | reverse complement strand
ATCCCCTCTCCGTCCCCTCCATGTCCTCATGGTGGCCCTCCCCGCTCTATCACCTGTCACAGGACAGAGGAGAAGCACAACAACTTCAGCCCTCCCAGGGGCTCTCTGGGACAATGGTGTCACCTGTGTCCCTCTGTCCGCCCCTCCTGGGGGATCTGGGGCCATTTGGAGGGGGAGGGGGTCTTGTATGGAGTTGGGGGTACCAGGAGCCTCACCAGGGGTGTCATGAAGGGGGACCTCTCAGGAGGTCACTGTCACAGCTGGGGTGTCCCGCTGGCACCTGGGAAAAGCCCCCACAGGGTCCTTGGGGATGACACTGGGGATGGCCCAGGGTTCACCAGGGGTTCACCAGGAGGTCACAGCAGAGTCCAGGGGTGTCATTGGGGTGGGATGGTGGGATCAAAGGGATGCCACTAGTGTATCACCAGCGTGTCACCAGGGTGTCACTGTGGGGTCCAGGAGGTGTTTTGGTGTGTCACAGGGTGACATCACACATGGCCTGCTGGAGGAGGAGGTATTGCAGGGCAACCTCAAACGTGACATCATCAATGACAATGGAGCTCAGTCCCCGTCCACTCAGCAGCTGTGAAGCGATGGGGGTGGGGATGATGGGGACCTCCCCGGGACATGGGGGTCACAGGGGACACTGGAGGGACATCCCCCACCCAGCCAGGAAGACCTCAGGCACCTTCTGCCAGAGGGCCTGGCTCCCACCCCAGGCGTGTCAATACCTGCCCCACATCTTCATCCATGGTGGGACGGTGTGTCCTGATGATGACGCCACACTGGGGGGGTAGAAGCTGAGACCCCGGAGGGACCTGACAGCCAGAGGGACCTCAGCAGGTGGAGGAACCTTGTGAACTTCAACCAGGGGAAGAGCCCCAAGACAAGGATCACCCTGGGGGGGATGGTGAGGACCAAGGGTCACCTGCGGGGCCTATGGGGTCCAACACCCTACACCCAACCCCATGGGTCAACCCTTGTCCTCCAGACCCCATGGTGTTGCATAACCCCTCACAGACCCCATGGTGCCCCGTAAACGCACACAGACCCCAGAGGGCCTCGTGACCTCTTACAGACCCAAAGGGCTGCCCAACCCACAGGGCCATTTCCCCAAAGTCAGGTGACCCCGCCTGAGGGTCAATGGCCATGGGGCTGGCAGGAGAACCCAGGCATCCAGGTTAATGATTGACCCCCAACCCACTCTCCCTCTGCCACCGGCCCTGGCTGCCCCACACGAGCAGAGCCATGGGGCCACGCTGGGCCTTGGGGCTCCTTGTCCTCTTCCTCCTCCTGTTGATGCCGGGGGGCAGCCCCCAGGACCCCGAGTAGGGAACGGGATGAATGCCCCCCCCCCCCCTCACCCTCTGCCACCGGCCCTGGCTGCCCCACACGAGCAGAGCCATGGGGCCACGCTGGGCCTTGGGGCTCCTTGTCCTCTTCCTCCTCCTGTTGATGCCGGGGGGCAGCCCCCAGGACCCCGAGTAGGGAACGGGGCAGCTACGGGGCAGGGGGTGGGCTATGGGGCTGGGGGTGGGCGATGGGTGGTTCTGGGACA
>NW_010402541.1:0-3523 GCF_000710305.1 Buceros rhinoceros silvestris | reverse complement strand
CCCTGTGCCCCGGGGCGCGGAGCGGGACGGCTCTGCGGCGCACAGGCGTGCCGCATAATGGCGAGTTTGATCTTCAGAGCTGGAGATTGAGCGTTCTCGCCCAAACCCAAGAAACAAAACAAAACAAATCCCCCAACCCTAAACCCCAGTAAAACCCCCTAACAGCCAAACACCCGACTCCCCCCCCCACCTTAATGGACCTTCTTCCCGAGCAAGGAGATGCCTTCCCAGTGCAAGGAGGAGAAACTTTGAGCCCTGCTCCCCTCGCAAAAATGGGAAGAAGCCGATGGCTCAGCCCAGCTCATAACTTTAACTACGTATTTTTCCAAACCCCAGAGCTTCTCTCCTTCAGACAAAACCTTCACCTTTTCCTTGTGTGCTGAAGCACTGAAAGCTCCCTTCAGTATATTTTTCTTGGCTGGCTGAGCTGCAGCGTTTTGATTCACTAAGTAGAGGAAGTTAAAGAGCTCTGCCACAAGGGCCAGTGGCCAGTGGTCAGTGTTTTCATCGCCATCCTCCTACATTATTTGTCATGCTCAAGCTCGGGTTTGTTCAAGGCAAGAGCCTGCTCATATCTGGCTGCATTTATTTCTCCTAAAGAAGGATTTTGTTTCTGGATCTGGTAACAGGAGCCCGAGTGACTTACACGAGCATCGCTGGGCAGGCAGGGGCACTTCCCAGGCTTTTTATTTTGGGGCTGGAGAAGCCACCCTCAAACACACACTGAAGCTTCAGTTAGGCCCGAAGTGCTGAGCCAGGGGTGAGGAGAAGAGGGAACGTACTTTGTCCGGGGCAGCCCACAAGAGGTATGCCAAGCAGGCGACTTCTCTTGTGTAGATCGTGTTGAATGTCTACAAAATGGCTTTTATCATCCAAAGGAAATCCCAGACTTGTATATAAGATGCGACTGTGTTTCTACCCCCAGCTCCTGAAAGGGCTTGCAGAGGGAAGGCATTTAACCAGCAGGCTCCAGGAAACACTCCCCTACTCAAAGGAAAGGCTCTTACTCCAGTAAACTTGCCCCGTGTTCTCAGTAGAGCGTCATGTTCCCCTTCGGGGCCCATGCCGCACCTTCTTTAGACTGTTGGATACTCTTCCCTCACATCCATCAGTATTTCCCATCTGGGTGATGAGCTGTGTGCCCTGGCAGAGCAGCCAAAAGTGTTTTCTGTCTCAAATGTGCAATTTCTCTCGTAACCCTCTTCAGCACAGCAGCAAGAACAATTAACACTCATTTAATAAAGTACAGGGCTTCCCAACAGAACAAATATGCTCTGTACAGTGTGAATATTCGGTGCCCTGCTATCTAAAGGAATTACTCCAGTTACAGTTCTGGGATGTGTAAATGCTGCATTCATTATGTAATTTGGTAAGGTTTTAGCTTGAGAGCAAATACCACATATATATATATATACGCACCACATATATACACACATATGCGTGTGTATATGAGAGGCAGTGAGCGCAGTTTCTCCCCCCACCCCGGTATTAGGGGGGGCTATAGGGGCTCAGCTGTGGGGTTTGCCCGCTGCATCCTGGCCTCAGTCCGGAGACAGCCAGGAGAAGTTACACGGACAAAATCTTCCGGGTCCGCACCATCTTTTTATTTATTCCCTGAAACCTGCGTGGGTACCCCGCAACCAACCACCCCTGCGATGAGATATGCCCCGAGTAATGTAATGCTGGTGAATCATAACTAATCTGTTTAAAACCAAGGATTAGTCTCGTTAGTTTCGGCGTATTTCCCTATCAGGAACTTTTTTTTTTTCCTTTTTTTTGGTGCGTGGAAAATCGGGGGGATTTTACCAAACATCATTACTAAGGCAAGTACCGTCCCAGAAAATGGGTCGTAACTTGTGCGCGTTTTCAGGTGGCATTACACATGTCCCATCATCGGGGCTTAAGCTGTGTGCGCCCTTAATGCTACAATGACCTGTAGATGTATTTTTTCTTTACTGAATGATTTCTGTTTCTCGCTGCCTTTCAATTGACTTCAGCGACTCTCCCTCTCTCTCTCTCTTCCTTTTTCCGTATATAAGTGATCCTCGCTGCAATTTACAGGAGGTTTCATCGCCCCTCGCTTTCAAAGGGCCTTTCTCACCCTGACAGACCTTCATTTACTTGCTCCGATCGAATTCTGCCTCCTCTGTGCAATATGACCTTTTATTAACCACGTAAACCCCATCCTGTTTTCAGACCGCCGCTTTCAGTGTTCCCCATCTTGGCTTTACTCTTTCTCTAATATTTTTCTTTTCTCTTTCTCTCTTTTTCTTTTTTTCTTTCTCCAGCGGGCAAAGCATTAAGGCTTTATTTCAGTTTCGAGGCCATGTTTTATTAACCCAGTCGTTCTGTTTTCCTTCCCGAACTTACCTCTATCGCTAAAATTACAAAATAATCAACTGGCCAATTAATTAATTCTTTGCAATATTGGACCGCTGCATGTGCTGTTTTACAGAGAGTGAGGTATCTGCTGTAGCCCTAGGAAACAGTGGTTCCTCTCCTTGCCAAATGCTTATTTTTCAAAGCATTAAAATTCATAGCTCAAATTATTAGATGCCCCTCGATGGAAATAAGAGGATCTGCTATTCAGACCCTGATGCACGCAGGACCACACTGGTACACTCCCCCGGCAGAGGCAACAGCCACAGCATCTCCCCTGCTGAAAAATCACCCCAAAGAGCAGAAACGAGGGAAACATAAACATGAATATACCACTCTGGATTTATAACCGCGAGCAAGAGGGTTTTTTTCTGAGGCCGATCCTCTCTGCTACTGACACCCATACCTTCCCTTCTATAGACGTTAACGGAGCCTCAGAGAAATGGGCTTTTAGCGGACACCCACAAACGCACACAGGCGCTAATTCAGCCCCAGATTATACCAAATTAGGACATTGCCCGCACAAAAATCCGGCTGATTGAAATTTCAGCCAGCGTCTGAAACCTGGACACGATCTTTGCTGATCTACGCGTATTTCTAGCCCGCTTGAAGCCGTATTGTTTCCTCGGTTTGTTTTTCACAAGAAATTCATTTTAGGGGGAAAAAAAAAGTAGAAAACCCCTTGCAAGCTCCGAGGAACGTTTTAAACAGATGATATATCACAGTCAGCTTCTAACAAAAGTTGGTAGCGAATGCAGGCTGTGATGAAATCACCCCGAGCTCTTCTAATGAAGCAAATTCGCAAGCAACTTGCCCGTCCTTTTTGCCACCCCGCGAGGAAATGCAGAGGAATAGAGAATTCCCATCCCCGACATCTCTCCCACAGGCGCTGGAAAGGCGTTTGCAGCCCAGCCGTGCAGGACCCCCGAGCAGGGTTTGGCCACGCTCACTTTGCGCACTCGCCCCTGGGGCGAGGGAGGCAGCGAGGGCGACTTTCTGCCGGAGCCGGTGGATACCGGGACAGAAAAGCCCGCAGCCGTCCCCTCGGGGGAGCAGGTGGGCCACCTCCCAGCTCCCCTTAGGGTTCGCACGGCGAGTCCGTCCCCGAACCCTCGCCTCTCCACTCACGGAGAGCTCCGCCAGC
>NW_010402540.1:293-4607 GCF_000710305.1 Buceros rhinoceros silvestris | reverse complement strand
GCGTGCTGGTGACGTGGATGGTGCGGATGCCGAAGGGGAGCGTGTACACATCCTCCAGTGACACCCCGTTCGCCCACGCCTGCATTTTCACCTGGATTTCCAAAGAGATGCCCGTGACGTGCTGGGCTTCGTGAGGATGCCCTGTCCCCCCTCCTCCGTGGCTGTAAGGGCTATCCCCACCGCCCGTCCATTTCCCAGCCCTGCCTGGCACACAGCCTGCCCCTCGACGCTGCTTCCTGTGGCACTCAGGGGAAGGAGCAAGGTCTGACTAAACAGAAAGCCAGGCTGGGGAAGCTGAAGGATGAAGCCTGGATGACCCTTCTGGGGTGTGTTCACCCAAGAAGCCTCAGTTTCTTTTCCCCTTACACATCCAGGCCCTCTCATCCCCCAAGGCAAGGCAGCGGTACACCTCTTCTGCCCTGCGCCTTGGTACCAGGCGATAACTGAAATGTCACCTGCTCCCAAGAGAGGCCAGCCTGCGCCTCTGGAAGCACACAGCAGCTCATCTGCCCTAATTTCTCCAGCTAAATGTCACTAATCCCTAACTCACAAAGAGTCTTCCAGGCTCCTGCTATTGCAGCTGAACTTGGCTTACAGGGTGGGAAGAAAGCTCCTGGCAGCTCTCAGCTTTCATGGTATCTCCTCCCCTACACTGTCCCCAACAGTCCGCTTGGACTGGGCCCTAACCGTGAAGGACAAGCCTCTTGGAATGCACGTGTACACTCCAGGCACGTCCCTCTCTTCTCCGACAGACCTTTCCATTCAGCATCCAGGAAGCTGGCAAAGCTTGGTTTGATTACTGCATGATCAGCAATGCCACTCTGGGCACGTGAACAGGACCCGTGGGAGAAAACGAGCAGGGAAGAGGGGCCATATGGCAGCTTCTTAACCCTGTCAGACAGGAGGGAATGCACACAGGAAGACTTGTGGCCGTTACCTCTAAGGAGTAGCGGTATCCAGGGTTCTCGTGCATCAGGTAAGGCCACCAAAGATGCGGGTTCAGGACTTTGAGCTCTCCAGCCGGCCCATCACTTGTGGCAACCACTGTTCCCTCTTGGTCACGTAAACTCAGGGACAAGGAATAGAGCGTGCTGCCAACAACCGACACCTGATACTGCACCATTGCTGGTTCAAGGGAAACAAAAGACCGTCAGAGAAAAATACATGCATCAGTGTTGGAGGGTTTTCACACAGAGCAGCATTAAAAGATGAGGGAGATGTAGAACAACAACAGGGTGCCATGAATGGAATGTAAGAAGCATGACCTCTATGTCTGGAGGTCCAGAAGTTTCCAGCAAGATTTGTGTGTCACACAGTTGTATTACTCAAAGATAGTCCTGCCTGCAGTGGCAGGAAGGCTGAGAAGTCAACGCCTGATCATCCTTTCAATTCAACAGTGGCCTCTTGCAAGTACTTCTTTTTCTTACTGCTTCTGAACCCTTTACCATACTCTTTCAGCTGCTGAGCTGTGTAACAGGCCAGCTCAGGTTCAAGACAAAGCACCACAAAACAAATTCAGCCAGACATTTTCTCCGCTGCCCTCGTCACCTCCGTTTGGAGCCTGAGGTAGCTGCTGTAATTGTTCCAGACCTACCAACATTCTCTGATGAAGTCGTCGTCACAGTAATATCGTCGATGTAGACAGAAGGAGTGGTGTAAAGCACAACCGGGCGATGGATTCCAGCATAATTAAAGAAATCGAACCTGATGTCCTGAACAAAATAGTTCTTGGGATACCTGAGAGAGCGAGACAGGAGAAGCAGCTACATTACACCACACAAGAACTGAAGGGAGCACACGGATGCTAAAAATGCATGAAAATAGTCATGGAATAATAGGTGCTGGCTGGGAAAAGTCTGCCAGCAGGATGGCTCTATCTTTCAGCAGTGCTGCCCCGAAGGGGACAGTCAGAGAACAGACACCCGCTGCACTGCATAGGTGTGATCCTTCAGGACAGCTGGTACATGCAGTTTCCAGCTGAATTCAAGCTTCTCAGATCTGCCCTTGACACAACTTGCAAATCAATCTCAGTTCCCCGTGTATAAAACAGCTGTAATAACTCGCTGCAGGTTCCTCATCACGCTAAATAAAGCTCCTGCTCCTCCCTGCTCAGCATAAATACAATCCCATCGCTTGGGGGGTCTTAAGAACCAGCAGCCCCCGTTCCCATTCTCCCACCCCTGGGACAAGCTCCGCAGGACAGCGCTTTAGCAACCCACCTCGTTCTGTCATTCATGTACTGGATTGTCCCCGGAGGCAGCGTGTGGGGAGTCAGAGTGTTGTTGAGAGCGACGGTGATGCGGCAGGGGATTCCCGGGCTGCCCTGGACGATGCTGCTTATATCTGCTTCAAAAGGGAGGTGGCCCCCTTCGTGCTCCACGACTTGCACTCCATTGACCCACTGCAAGAGAAGACAGCCATGAGCCCAAGCAGCAGTTCCTGGGGTTTTGTGGTGAGTGCAGCAGGGAGCAGGGAAGGAGCCCGGCAAAGGGAGTTGGGCTTCCCAGTAACGCTGAACCTTGTTCTGGGCTCTTACTCCTCGAGGGAGCAATCTAGCAGTGGGAGCGAGGGCTGGGCCACGCACAAGCGTCACTGAGACGATGTTTTGGGCAGATGCTGTAGCAAAGCAATGTTTTAGTCACTAGTCCTGATACTGGAGGATCAGAGGAGAGAGACCGGGGAAACATGGGCAAGTGCTCGGCTGGAGGAAAGCAGCCAAGAGTAAGAAAGCAGCAAACCAAGAGCAAATCCGGGCAGAGGCGTGTTTGCTGAAGAAGTCACAGTCCTTAGCGCAGCGTGACTGTGGAAACACCGGGACAACTTCCCGCACGACGTACCACGATGGAGTAGTAATGGGCGCTGCCGAAGCGGAGCACCACGCGGGTGCCGAGGTCGTCCTGGAGCCAGCGGGCAGGAAGCAGCACCTCTTTGTCGTACCAAACCCAGCCGATGTAGTTCTCCAAGGTGGGGTCTTGAGTGATGTCGTTGAAGCTGGCAGGCACTGGCATGTCAATCACAGGACCCGTCTGGGAGGAAAAGGAGGGAACAGATCATTAAAAACAAGAAATTTTACTGACTGGGCTGTACTGCTGGAGGTGTCCCCTCCCACCGACAGCCTTACAAACCCTTTGCCAAGTGGAAACTCTTGGGAAAACCTGTTTAGAAACTGGTGCGGTCTGTCACAGGTCCTATACGAGTCCTACTTAATACCTAGCCCAGGAACCTGCCTGTTCCTACAGCAAGAAGCTGCTCTTATCTTTTTTTCTCCTGCAGATTTTACTAATGTCTCTGGTATTGCGGAATCAGAAAAGCGAAGGGGAAAAAAATAGATGCCCTGGTCGTTGTTTCAGTTGGGGACTTCCCACCGCCTGTGGTTTCTCTGGCCCAGCGCTAGCCACTTGGTGAGCAGAGCTGGTGCTGTGGTGGCGGTGAACGGGCACAGGGTCCTGCCTGTCAGGCCAAGAGCTGTAGCAGAAAGGTGGCAAGAATCACGGAAATTTTGGGCAAGATGCCCCAGGGAAGGTCCGTGGAGACCGTGTGGGCTGAGTCCAGCCTTTCTCCCTCCCTACCTGAGAGCACCACGGATTCCACAGGGTTCTGACAGAGCCAACGCACTTACTTTTAACATAAGGATTACAGGCAAAACAGAGTGGTTCATTTTTAGCACCCGCTGTGCTCGTGATGTATAAACGAGCGCTGCAACAGCTTCCCCTTTCCTGAGGAAGCCCATGGAGAGCGGAACGAGGAAGGCCTGGTCGCCCAGGGGGGAGCATCGTGTGGGCGGCTGACTCAGCACTGAACCACACCCGTGCTGCAGAGAACTCAGCGCCCATACTAGGCATCAGAAAATCCTAGCGGGAGAATCCCTGGATGGTGAGGTGGATTTTCTAGTATTGGGTTCAGGATAACCCTAATGGAATGGCCATAACGTGTGTCTCCTGCAGGGAGATTCTCTGATGTCTACACGAGGTTGAGCGTACACCTCAAAGCCTCCCTTGGGGGCACAGTCCAGGGTTCCTCTCCTCTGGCTGTCCCTTTTCACAGCACTTCTAGCAGCATAGCATCCTTCAGCTCTTCTCTCCTTCCACAATTTGGCAAAAAATCGGCCAAAGGGCTAGAACAGGAATGATGAAGGACACATAATGATTTAAGCCGCGAATACGTAACTCCTGTGTTTTAGGGAATGGTGTAATTTCATCCTGGATCTCAGCTAAACCAGACCTTGCTGACTCTTCTGAAGTCCTCCTCCAGCAGGGGCCCTCACAGGCACGGTTCGGTTGACCCCGCGCTGCCGCGGACAGTAACGGCTGCCAC
>NW_010402540.1:0-201 GCF_000710305.1 Buceros rhinoceros silvestris | reverse complement strand
TGGCCCCGGCCCGCCCCGGAACAGTACCGCCGCCCACGGCCATCCCTGCGGCGGCAGCACAGCGACAGCCAAGGCGGCTGTGGTCCTGTGCTCCACTCGAGCGCCTTCTGCCCGCTGAGCAGCAGCGGCGTCCCCGCAGCAGCGGGGCCGGATGGTTCGGGGCTCGGTAATCAGAAATGAACTCCCCAGCGCGGCCGTGAG
>NW_010402539.1:970-1226 GCF_000710305.1 Buceros rhinoceros silvestris | reverse complement strand
GGGCTGAGCCAGAGGGGTCTGACGGAGGCCGACTGTGCCGGGGTGCGGCAGTTGTCACACTCCTGCTGCGACTGACAAGCTGCGATCTGTAGGACCGGTGAACAGACACGCAAAGTAATAATGTAGTGTCTGCGTGAGACTTGGTGAGCTTCGGAGGGGGAAGCCTCGGCGTGTTGAGCTGTTACCTGTTCTGGCTCGATCCTGTGTCACCGCTTTTTCACTGGCTCCCCCCGCGGAGTGGGTTTTGGGTTTATTT
>NW_010402539.1:0-884 GCF_000710305.1 Buceros rhinoceros silvestris | reverse complement strand
GTGGAGTGGTTTATGGGTTACTTTTGCTGGCCGTTACGTTGGTGACTGGATGTTTCGGTGGTCATGTTTGAGAGACGCTGGTAAGCTCCACTGATTTCCCCTTCTGCCCCTTCATCGATTTGTACAAAACTGGTGCTCTAAAAAGTTCTTAACACATCGCTTTAGACTATATGCAGGTGGGGAATTTTTACTGGAAAAAAAAATCTTTAAAAGGAAATAATGGAGCTCTTTTTTCCTTTTTAAATGATAATAAGATGCTAATGATCACATTTGCTTGTCTTTTTAACTCTCTTAGCGTTGGATGTTCTTTGTTGGATATTCTTTGTATGGTTATCCAAGCACTGTGCTTAGTGAATAATCGCTTAGCCTATAGGAAATCACTGCAGAAACTTCTGTGTTGGTTTAAGATGTTCCTGACGCCTGGTTGAAGGTGATAACTCCCTTCCCAGACTTAGAGTAGTGGACCTCGTGAACACTTTCTCTCTGCTTCAATGCGAAATCAATTAATTTAGAATAAACAGCCTTTGTTATGGTAGTTTGCTCTAGGGGCAGTAGCACCCTGCAGAGGGACAAAACCAAACCAGCCTGCTTAGGCCACTGCAGGTCCTTCTGCTGGGAGCTCTGACCTGGTGGTGGCTTGCTAAGTGATGCTTCTTTCCCCAGGTGTGAAGCTATACATCCTGAATATAGAGAGTGAACAGCCACCTTCTTACCCTGTGACCTTATCAGCAGCTGCATATAGGGATTGTTCATTAACGGTAGGTGCTGAATGTGAAATTTGCAAGAAAAATGCAGTTGCTGCTTTGAGGAAGAGCTGTTGTGGATGCGTGATATTTTCTGGGTTAATGCTGCCTGGGATTGAATGCCACCTTCTGCCCCTGCTC
>NW_010402538.1:447-781 GCF_000710305.1 Buceros rhinoceros silvestris | reverse complement strand
TCATGTCCCTGCAGGCAACCCCCAGCCCTGGGTGCTGAGACAGTGACTGTGAGAGCATAGAGACAGGAGAAGGCAACTCAGAAAGGTTTATTGTTGAGAACAATGAACAAAGTCTTGTCACTTATTCCTACACCAACGTGTTTCTACCTCTGTAACTGTTCTTACTACCTGAAGTCTTGCTACTTAAGCACTACCACTACCTAAGACCTACTACATTTCTGTCGGAGCCCCCGTTGAGGTCTGGCCCCACTGCCAGCAGCTGCGGTGTTTGCTCTGCAGGTGCAGGTTGGGCAGTGGCAGGGGGTTGGAGCTTGGCTGGGCCGTGGGCCCGGCC
>NW_010402538.1:0-316 GCF_000710305.1 Buceros rhinoceros silvestris | reverse complement strand
TGGGCAGTGGCCCTGGCAGGGGGATGCCAGAAGCTGTTGCCAGTGCGTCCATCGCCAGCTGTGGTCCACATAACGGAGACAGGCCAGCCCCAGGGCCCTGCAGAGCAGCTGCATTTGGCTGCCCAGGGGCAGGCGCGGGCAGTCCCATGACTGGAGGAATGAGCTGGTGTGGGGAAGCCATGGATGGAGCAGGAGCTGCCTCCGGGATGCCAGCAGGTCTGTGCCTGCAGCGCCGTTTTGGTGGAGGTGGGCTGACACTGCCCGTTGACATGGAGCTGGCAGTCCCAGAGGTCTGGGGGTCGTTCTCCTTGTCCTC
>NW_010402537.1:0-25973 GCF_000710305.1 Buceros rhinoceros silvestris | reverse complement strand
GCCGAAGGGCACCTGTGGAGCGTCACGGTGCAGCTGTGTCCACAGCTCGCCTGCGTCGCTGCCGCTGTGACTCTCCTCCCCCAGCAGCTCGTAGAGGTGCAGCTGTCTGTGCCTGCGTGTGCAGTGCTGTTGCCGTATGGAACGTCCGTTCCGCCGTCCCCCCAGAGCCGCTTTCGCGCTGGGGCTGCCTCTCGGTCCAGCGCAGCAACGCCGTTATGGTTCTTCCAGCTATTTGGCACCGAGGATTGCTTGAGTATCACTTGCTGCAGTATTCCTGGAGCTAAGGATTTTCAATAACTCCTTTTTTATAGCCTCATGCAGAATGGATCCGAGTTTTAAAGGCTGCTGTTGTTCCATTCTGGGTTCTTTTAATGTTAGTGTTTCACTTGGAATGTCTAAATATAGTTCTGATTTTTAAATCTTTTTTTTTAGTCTTCATCTTACATTAATCGCTCGTAGAGGTGCAGCTGTCTGTGCCTGCGTGTGCAGTGCTGTTGCCGTATGGAACGTCCGTTCCGCCGTCCCCCCAGAGCCGCTTTCGCGCTGGGGCTGCCTCTCGGTCCAGCGCAGCAACGCCGTTATGGTTCTTCCAGCTATTTGGCACCGAGGATTGCTTGAGTATCACTTGCTGCAGTATTCCTGGAGCTAAGGATTTTCAATAACTCCTTTTTTATAGCCTCATGCAGAATGGATCCGAGTTTTAAAGGCTGCTGTTGTTCCATTCTGGGTTCTTTTAATGTTAGTGTTTCACTCGGAATGTCTAAATATAGTTCTGATTTTTAAATCTTTTTTTTTGTCTTCATCTCACATTAATCTCTTCGATGACTGTAATATGAACTAATGATAAAAAAGGAAGGTGTGTATGGAAGAGTATTTTCCTCAAGGCTTTAAGATGCTTTAGGTTTCAGGAAAAAACATTGTCGGCTTTTGGAGAGCCCTTTGGAAAGTTCCCGGTTAATGTTGTCAAGGTGGTCCCCATAGGAGCTGCTTGTCCTAACTGGAAGCTGGGAAGCTGACCTGCTTCTTGGGAGAGATGCTGAGATGCTGGTCGGGGTGGAAAGTGCAGCATGTTTAACTCCTGACTGCTGGTCTCACAGCTGTGACAGTTTTAGAGCTGAAGAACTTCTCACCGGTGGGGATGTGCTGCTGCTCGATTGTGTTAAAATCAGGGTCTTTCCCACTTAATTCCCACCTTGGATTGTAAATTACAGCCTCACCACATCGGACCTGACTGCTCCAGATGTGTTACACATATGTACATGTCTGAGCCCTCAGAGAACTGAAACGCCTTTGTGCTCCCTGTGCAGCACTGAAACGCGCGAGGGATCAGTGCGGGCTCTTACCTGCAGGAGGTTGGAAAGGGTCCTTGAAGAACAGACCCAGACCACTGGCCGCAGCTGCGCCGATGTGTCGTGGGGAATCAAGTGGTGGTGAGCGGGGTGTGTGATTTGGAGGCTGCTAAAGGCTCTTTCTCTGACTTGCCTCTTAGATGCCGGTGTTTAAGTTGTTGCCTTTTCATTTTGGCTCTCTGGTTCCAGGCAGCCGTGAGTTCTGCAGAGCGCAGGCTTCTCGAGTCTGCTTCCTGGGGCGTGACCTGCAGCCTGGATTTACACATCTCACTGTTTGAAACAGGTCTGAGTTCTCCTCTGTGTGTGTAGTGAAATGGAGGGAGAACAGCTGGTGACTTCGGTTGAACATCGTGTAGAAAAAGGGTGGTTTGTCTGGGACTGAAGTTCTGGGTTCTCAGTTTTCATCAGGAAGGATGACACGAGGCTGAGGTTAGTCGTTTCGTGTTCGCTGAAGCCTGACCACCCTCTTACGTAGACCCGATGATGTCGCAAATGGCTGGTACCAACTCTCTGTACGACCTCTTGAAAGTAGCAGGTGCTGCTGTTGCTGCAGCTTTTGATGGGTGCTGCCCTTAGGCGGCTGCGTTTAAGGTGGATGGGAGCTGGGCTGTGGGTGGGCTGAGGACGCCAGGAGCTGTGCAGGCAGCGAGTGTAATGCAGACTTGATTTTTTTATGTGCTCTTGCTGCTCGTGTAAGTTGTACCCCGTGGGGCACGTAGTCACCTCTCCGGTACCACGGACATTATTGCTGCAGGTGAAATTCTCGCAGCTCTGTGATAATGTCCCGCAGGGTTTGCTTACCACGGCAGAGAGCCCTTGTTCTGTCCTGTAACACGTGAAGGCAAACAGACCCAGTCCAGGCCACGAGTCTCCTTACTCTCCTTGCTGACTCTCGCCAGTTAGAGTAATTTACTGGAGTTTATTTTGGGAGGTGGGGCAGGAGGGATGTTCCTGGAGCAGTAGGATTGTGGGAACGAAATGTTTGCCTTGCATCTCAAGAGTGAAACGGGCAGAGACAAAAAAAGGACAGACTTCTTTCTCCCCTGAGTCGAGTTCTCAGTTTCCCCGCTGTCCTTTTCTACAGGTAGAACGCAGCAGTTGGATGGGACTCTGCCCACGATGCGGCAGGGAAGTGGTTGGGTTTCCATAGTGGTACTGCTGGAGGCTTTTTAAGAACAGGAGGGGTGGGTGTGTAAAGGGGGAGCAGCCTTTTTCCTTCACGCTGATGGCCGAACTCTTGAGTTCTCCTCTCAAGCTGTGGTTAGAAGGAGCGTGGACGTAAGCCAAGGATTGACCAGGGTATTTTGGTTAGTGCCCTCCCTACTCCTCAGCTGGAATCTTTCTAGAGATCTGCACCGTGTATATGGTATTTACAGGATGGCTGTCTCTCTTCGCAGATTACCCCCGTCCCTCTGTACAGATCAGTGAGCTGACTCTTTGCTGAGATGCTCCTCCAGACCCCAGCTCTCCTCACTCCCTATTTCTGCTGTGCTGGATTCTGAGCGTCTCATCTCCCGCTGCCTGTGTGTCAGCCGCGTGCCTGGTGACAAGCGAGTAGGACACTGTTTCACCGTGCAGCAGCTGAGGAAAATTTGGCGTCCTGGGCTCCCTCCAGGATTGTGTAACGTCCAGTGACATGTTGAGTCATTACCAGGGTGTTTGCGGAGGGGAAGTGGTGTGAAGTGTGCCAGAGATGATGCGTCCTCTAAAGGCAGAGGAAATAGAGGAATGTTTGTAGCGAATCGCAGGGCTGTCTCCTGGGTCTCGCTTTCAGTTCCTGCGTGTGCAGGTTCCTTCTGCAGCGGGAATCACACTCAGGCGGGGTTTTCAGCAGCTGCTGTTACTGGTGACTCAGTCCTAGAGTCAGTCTTCCTGGGAGGAGGATGGGAGTGTGGGGCAGTGCCTGTTCCGTTCCACGGGTGATTATGGATCCTGCTGGTTCTTCCAAGCGGGCTTGCAGGGACACTGTCTTTTGGGATTTTGACTGTTCCTGTCTGTCTCACTAAGCCACGTATTGTTTGCCTGTTGCATGTAGCTGTGAGGTGGCACGAAATATTTTATTGTAAGGCATTTGGAAAATTCTTCATTTGTGGGTGCAGTAGATCTATCAGTGTTCTCACAGTGTCAGGGTTCTGTTAGCGCCATGCCCTTTACCAGAGGCAAGGGCCAGCCTGGGATCTGACATCGTTGCGGCTTCCTCTAGGAAACGGTGGAAATTCTGCTTGCGTTTTGACAGCCACCGTGGAGAGGATGGACAGTGTAACTGCTGATGGGCTTGAAACTTTGCCAGGAGGATGTGTGACTTCTGTTCTCTAACGCATTTGTCTGTGCCTTCCCCTGTCCCAGGATCTCACCGTAGCAGCTTAAAAGTTCTGGCTGTTCCTGGACACCCCTGGTCTCGGTGTTAACCTGTCTTGCCTTATGTGCGTGCTCTTTCACCAGTGCCCAAGTATGAGTTAAAGGGATTTGTTTCTGGTTTTCTAAAGTGATTTTTTTCTCCTTTCTGCCTGTTACTAAAGTTGTGGCCAGGGGCTTCTTGTTCTTAGTTACAGGAAAAGCTGTAACCAGAGGCAGAGGCTTCTCAGCTGACAGTGTCTTCTGTCAACCCTCAAGACGCTGCAGTTTGCGCTTTGGAAGCTGTGGATGAAAATACATCTCTACTGTTTGCTATTACTTGATGTAGTTACTGCAGCGCTAGTGGTTTTACCTGCTGCTGAAACAGCAGCCACACTCCTAAATCACAGCGTGGCAAAGAGGAAGGGGAATCTGTCCCAGTCTCCACAGTCAGACTTACAGGGCGGGTACTGGAAGCTCTCAAGAGCTGACCTGCTCGTGGCAAATCGAGATTGAAAGGGAGCTCTGATCTCTGGAGCTCAGTGGCAAACTGACAGTGTGTTTCTTCCCAGTGTGTCAGTTCGGCTTAGTGTTGTGACCCAGGCGTAGCCCAGGGGAGAGGCCTCAGGGGCAGAAAATGATCCCAGCCAGTGATCTTCCAGGCAGCTTCAAGAAGTGAATACAAGCAGAGCAGGTGCAGCTTCGCGGATGATTTCTTCTTCTTCTCCTCCCCAGTAAGACGAATAAACTCTTCCTGAATTAATCTGGGTGACACTTCCTTCTTTTGTTTTCCATCGGGTCTGGAGTAAAGCCTAGTCCAAAGAGTATCACCTGTGGGACTACAGCTTTTAATCCGTGCTGCTCCTGTACTGGTGTTTAAAACTGTGACACCACGGACAAAAAATGAAAGGGGGGGAGAAGTACAGCCTGTATTGGGAGGAAGAGTGTTAGGAACCTTTGTCGTGAATGTCCGTGTACCAGAGGGGCAAGATGGTGAGTGATGTTAGTCAGCGAACACCTGATCCATTTTAAAGCTTGACTTGTTTTTCTCTGATGAGCAGGAAGACAGGTAAATGCAGAGACTTGTGCTGGGTTCCAGGGGCTAGACCTGAAGTGGCTAAAGATTGACTGAAGTGCTTAGTAAAGTCTGAGCTTAGTGGGACGGTTCCTGGAAGTGGTGCCTGGTGACTGTTTCAGTGGACCTCTTGTGACGGGGAGGAACACAGTTAACCTTTGTTGTTACAATTCCAGTGTGTGGCGGTGGGTGAAGAACAGCCTTAATCCCATGCCAGTGTAAGACTGTGGAAACTGGGAACGGTGCCTTGTTGTAACAGAGCTTCTGACAGAGGCTTGCCAAAGGTAAAGAGAAACCAGTCTGACCCTCAGAGTCTGTGTGACTGGCTCGGGTGAGCTGTGTTACAGTCAAACAAAGGTGAGGGGAAGCTTAAGCCCGCTCAACCCTGTAAATACCGAATTGGAGGAGTAGGGAACAATCACATTAAGGTAAATGCAGACGTGACTAAAAATAGTGCTCTGAGTATGTTGCAGTATGGAAGATCTGTCGCTTAGCTGTGACTGCCGTGTTCTCCTTTTTGCTCAGAGTCGCCAGATAGACCTTTGGAAATTACTTCATTTTAAGTGGCTCATTTTAAGTGGAATAGTAACAAGAAGTTTGAAGCAGAGAGATGATTTGGCTTTTGAGAACAAGAAAGATACTCAACTGACTGACTGAGACTAGCTGGGTATTGAGAACAAATCTTTTCGCTGGATTCCAGGGGCTTTGGCCTTTGTGTCAGTATAAACACGGGTGTCTCTCTAACAGCAGAATTGCACTGGGTTAGTGTGTGCTTTGGGGAAATTTATGATACGAAATACACAGTTCACTCTCCTACTTCCCGGTTTTAAGAAAATAGCAGTTAAACATTTTTCCTCTGGGTGTTTGGAAGAGAACTGAGGTCTCTTCTCCTTGGCGAGTTGATCACCACAGAGCTCTACAAGCCGAGCTGCTCTCACCGGAACACGCCGGGTGGCCGCTCAGGCTGGGCAGAGGGCTGGAGCTGCGCCGCATAATTCCAGCGGCTCTTCGGCAGTGGCGAAGTTCCTGTTGTTTGCAGAGGGCTCCAGTGAACAACTGGCTTGTGCTCAAGGCAGATGTGGGGAATCGTCCCTCGGCGGGTGAAGAGGCATCCAGTGAATACTGAGCTCTCTGCCTCTTTGGCGGCTCGCTTGTCCTGTGCCCTTCTCAAGTCTGCGCAGAAGCCAACTGTTGTGACCTCACTGTTCTGCGAAGTACAAAGGATGTCGAGGGCCGGGGGAGAGGGCAGGGAAGGTCAGTGTTCAGCCAGACTCGTGATGCTGCCTGTGTCCCTCTCTGAAACTCGCGGGAACAGTTATGTGTTCTCATGCTGTCTTTCATCTCCGGTGGGATAGTTAAATACACCTGGCGTGTTCTGACAGATCCAAAATGCCCTCTGGTACAGACCGATGCAGTGGAAAACCTTTGCTTTTTTTGAAATAAACTGTTCCCAGTGCACACGCCAGTGGCTTTTCTCAGGTTGTCATCTTCAGTTATTTCTCCGTGCTTTATCTTTGATCCTTCAAAGTACTGGCTGTGGTGGGCCCAAATCTGTTCCCAGGATGCCTGCACAGCTTGGTGATGTTTGGGTGCGCTCGTGTCCTTGGAGGACCGTGAGTGATTGCAGTGAAACAGTGAAGGACCTCAAGCACGCAACGGCTTGCACGGTGTGGGTGTGGGTGTGTGTTAAAGTGCATTGCCTGCCAGGAAAAGGTCTTGTCCCACAGGCTTTAGCACTGTGAGTTAAGTGTTCCCATACTTAACTTTCCTTTTATGTTCACCTTAAGGTTGCATGATGGAGTTCACATTTTCTCGAGAAAAGCTGCGTCTCTTGGGTCAGCACCGTTGAAGGTACCTTCTGGTCGCCGCACCCGGAGCAGGGTCCTGTGCCAGACCTGGCGGAGGATCGCGTACAATGGATCTCAAGGAAAGCTGCCCAAGTGTCAGCATTCCCAGCTCTGATGAACACAGGGAGAAGAAAAAGAGATTTACTGTAAGTGTGCAGGGGTGTAAGTGCCCTGGGCAAACACATGGGCCATTCGTGCCTGGAAGTGCTTGCTTTTTTTTTTTTTTTTTTTTTTTACTAGAAAGCTTGGGATTATTTTCAGCATGTTGATGGAAATCTGTTCACTTGCTCCTGTGGGTCCTGGCCATAGTCCAGCGTGAGAACTTGTGAATGTTTTACAGCCTTTAACTCTGTTGCTTTCTACAGAAAGAATTTGGCTTTACAAATTTCTGGTGGTTTTGCACCCAAAAAGCAGCATTTTCTCATATGTAAGTGTCCAAATGCAGGGGTAACATTTTTGGCACCAAATCATATGAAGATTGGGCATCCTACGTGAGTTTTCCTGAAAACATTTATTCTGTAAAGGAGTAAAGTGTGTGTTTGTTTTTTAATGGTCAGTTTTTTCATAGATATCCTAATTTACAATTTTCTGTGTAAAAGGAAAAAAATTCACATTAAACATCAAGGTTTTGAAAGTCCCTCTTTCTCTCTTCCTTCCTGTTTTCTGGTTCTAAGGCCTAGGAGTTTTTTCCTATCCTGTTCCCATTTCCACTCCTCGTCATTCCCCTCCCTCTGCCTTTCCCAGCCTCCCAGTTGGACTTGCTGTCTGAAGTGAAGTCCTCCCGTTCCGTGGGGACGCTCTTTGCATGGCATAGTGGACAAACCAGGCAGTGCAGCACGGGATTTTGCTTTGCTTGTGTGTGTGCTGGGATATAAAGGCAGCATCAGAAAACGTCCTTGAAAAAGCTCAGGCTGTTTCATTGCTCTTGTGCAACTTCCTCTAAGCTGGTTTGTTTTTTTTTCCCCGAGTGAATTAGTCACTCTTCAGATGGGGAATGCAAACACCCCTAGTCTGAGGTGCTGTCTGGAGAATACCACAGAACAAAGATTGACTTTGAGGGAGATTATCTGCCTTCCTGTTCACCTCCCTTCCCAGGAGAGCACCACCGCTGCTCGGTGGCACAAGTGTGTCGGGTGTCCTCTGGGGAGGGAGCGTGCTGCTGAGCGAACAGGCAGAGGAGAACCGTGCTAGTACTCTGCACTGCTGCATGCACGTGAAACTCCAGTGGGCAGGAAAAACGTCACCCGAGTCTAAACCTGGACAAACCAGGTTTGTTTTACTGCTGGCGGTTCTGCTGTAAAACGTGCTGCTGTGGTACGCTTACAGCAGGTACGAGTGCTGTGATTTTTTGCGATTGTTTTACCTAAAGACCTGTGGGACAAGTGTAAGGTGCTTTCTTTGGGCATGGCCATTGCAAAACTGTACAAGCGACAGCAGGAAACCGGGAACGGGGGGTTGAGGGGGCAGGAATCGGACCCAGCTTGTGCTGCATGGAGGTACTCTTTGTCCTGGTGGCTTCTGCTCTCTGCAGCAGGGAATAATTAGCAGCATGACAACAAGTGCTTTTCACAGCCAAGCTTTTGAGTATTATCGCGTGCGTTGTAGGATCCAGTAGCGGAAGTGAGGGTCGTACTAAACTCCGTGGCAGGAACTGTGAATTCCGGCACATGTCTGAATTGTTTCGCGGTGCATCCTCTTGTGTAGCTGTGCTGTAATGACTGGAACCTGTCAGTGCTGCCTTTGGCGGGGGCGAGAGAGGGGTGCGGGGGGAAATGGCTCCTGCCACAATTGCCGGACTCCTCTGATGGCTCTTGTAATCGTTTGTGTTGACGGCTGCGTGACTTAGCTGTAAGAAAGGCAGAGCTCGACCAGAGCGTTTACACAATACATTTGACAGCCTGCCCTTATTTCCACCACAGGTGGAGGTTTTACTAAACTTTGCTGCGGGCAATAACTTTACCTTTGTTACTACAGGTTTACAAAGTGTTGGTCTCCGTTGGCAGAAATGAATGGTTTGTCCTCCGACGGTATGCAGAGTTTGATAAGCTCTACAACACGGTAAGCGAGAGGCAAGCTGTGAAACCACGCCAGAATAGCACAGGGTGACGCTTGTTTGCAGTGTTATGGTTTGAGTTAATTCCCTCTTGAGGAGTTTGAGTCAACATCCAAAGCCACAGGAGCCTGTTTAAAAAAAAGAATGATAGGGTGCGTTCGTTAAACTCTGTTTTCTTTGAATTTCAAACTCAAAACCCAGTTGTTTGTCACTCTTTTTGTTGTTGTTGCTTGGGATCGCAGTGTAATGAGAGAAACTTCCAATTTACTGGTCTTCAAACCATCTGAAACGTGTATTTGCTCATGATGGTGAGAATCAGTGCAGAGCTGCAAACGTGAGATGGGTAAATTTCCCTGAAGTGCTTTACTTGGAAGTGCCTAAAGCAGTGAACACATCCTTGTTTCTTAACGTGAACTTTCTGGTCAGTCGGGCACGGCCGTTCCTCCCTGCAGTGTCACAGCCCGCTGCGGTGGCAGGGCTCCGGACACAACAGGCCTCCTCAGCAGCACAGCTGGCATTTCTCGGGGTTGTCGCAAGAAGAGGATTTTGCCCCTTTTGCCTGGTGGGCAAGTGGGGCAAACGCTTGCTCAGAGGTTTTTAATCTGGGGCAAGCGGCAAGTCCTTTCGGCAGTGTCGCAGAAGATACCTGCAGTAGCCCAGCGCTTTCTAGAGGGAGATGGCCTTGGGATTTGAAAGGGTGTGACTGGTGCCAGCAGGCTGAGTACAGATTATTTCAGGCTTGGTTTTTTTTCCCGAGCGTGTGAGTAGAGAAGGTGACAGAGAGGAGCAGAATTACTAATAATGAGATGTTCAAACTGTTCTTCATAAAACAAACAAAATGCAGCTATTTATAGGCACTTCAGTGTCAAAGCACAGTCCAATTGTGTGTGTTTTGTTTTCAGCTAAAGAAGCAATTTCCCACCATGAACCTGAAGATTCCAGCTAAAAGAATATTTGGAGACAATTTTGATCCTGGTAAGTTACAATTTGGTTGCTCAGTCCCGTCTTTATATGAGACCGGATGTATTGCAGCCTGCCAGGAGCTGTGCTAGGTGAGTTCCACCCCAGTCCTCCAAAGAGGGGCTAAGGCAAAGCTCAGCTGTGCTGCAGCCCGCAGCAGGACTGGTGCGGGTGGGCTGGGCATGCCGTGCCGGCTGGGGATGGTGAGCCGAGCATTGCGGAGGGGCCCGGTGCCGCCTCTGCGCTGAAGGCTGTAACACCCCCCAGCCCTCCCGTGTTCAGGATTGCGAGAGGTTCTGCACGACAGAGCAGAATAATCAAATGTGAGAATCCAGGCTCTGGTGTCCTCTTTTGAAGGAGAGGTAACGATTGCCAAAAGCTCTCCAGGGGTTACGTCTGCGGGGTTGTCTCGGTTTGGTTTGCTTTCTTTCCTTTTCTTTGACTTGGGGTTTTCAGAGCTGGCTGAGGACCACCTAGTGCTGTCACGCAGTCTGCTGCACAGCCAAGGTACAGGTGGATTTATGGGAGTCACATTTGAAAACTGGAGTGTAAACTGGGGGGAAAAATCCCGAAAACTGTTAAAACCAAATATGTAAAACAAAGTCCTCAGACGTGTTTTAAATTTCCATGAACTCTGCTGAAATTCTTGAAGCATGAGAAACTAAGTAGTTCTCAAGGAGTTTCTTGCTGGGGGGCAGGGTGGCGATGGAGCCAGGTTGCTCGTTTAAATAATGCTTTATCTTAACACTGATTTTTTTTTAAGCTTTGATGTAATGTTTCTGCTGGCTTCTGAAATAAGTCATGTATTTTACAAATGTTGAAAAAGGTGTTTCCCTTCCTTCACCCCACGCTTGGGTGTGCAGCATTGTCCTGTTGTGTCCGAGTGCAAGGGAGAAACGTAGATATCTCTTTTCCCCAAATCTACCAAGAGTACTGTCATAACATCCGCTGTCATCGAAATGCTCCGCTCTTGCTGTCACTTAGGGGATTTCAACATTAATCTTGTTTTAACTTTGGAAATGGGACAGAGAGAAATCACTGGAACTAGTCAGAATGAAAAACTAGGGGATTACGGAACACGTTTGAGCTGTCACAGTGGTGTCAGTAATCTGTATGTGACAGGAAGAGTCACTGGAATACTTTGAAAGCTAATGCACCAGTTAAATAGTCTTTTTCCACATAAATTATTGTTGATACGGGTACTGAAAGAGAAGATTATCCCACTTACCCTTTATTTCATGTTAGAGCTCTCTTTCTATGTCAGATCCCTTGTGTATCTTTCCATATTGCTAAAGAAAAAATACGCGTCTTCACCTTTGGATGAGGGTCTGATAAATCCATCTCTTTCTTTTTTCCAGATTTTATTAAACAGAGAAGAGCGGGACTGAACGAATTCATTCAGAACTTAGTTAGACAGCCAGAGCTATGCAACCAGTAAGTGGTTCCATTTCTGCTTTATAAGGGCTGTTTCAAAGACAGGAGCTGTTGAGTACAGCATTGCTAATGAAGTACTTTTAACCAGAAAGTGTGTCTTACCCGTGCAGTGCTGCCGAGTACAATAAATACATCTTGATGGCCCTTCATTCCTCTAGGAAAAAACCTACAGTGATGAATGTGTAAAAATGGGTTTGTTTTTGGAGAACTGACCTACAGATAAACTTGCAGGCAGTTAACTGCTTGGGGGGGTAAACTGCATTTTCCTTTCAGTTTAAATCTGTGTCTTACCAGCTCCACGCAGCCTTCTGCCGCCTGAACCGGTGCAGTGGCAGAGCGCCGTGTGAGGCTTTAGTGGCGAGCCGCTGTCGTTAATCTGTACGCTTTGTTGGGGTCACTGATCGGTACCACCCGCGAAACTGCCCGTTTCCTGCGGGGGAAGACCGCCTCTGACAGCATACTGCTGCAGTTCGCAGTGTGCCGTCGGCGCTGGGGTGGGCTGGGGGTGTGATTTTATTTTTTCCTCAGCAGATGGACTGTCTAGCGTCCTATTAACCTGAAATCGGTGCTTCCTTTCTTGCTCGGGAGAAAAGGCCGTGTTATACATACTTCTTGTGATAAGTGGAACAAATTTTGCAACCAAGTCTTAGTGGTGGAATGATTTTCCTCTAGAACAAACACAGTGAGGTTTGCGGTTGCAGCAGTGTTCTTCTCTGGGGAAGAACAGAGTTACTTTAAAATAACTAATCATTGCAAGCGGCTCTGTCCCGTTCCGTTGGGAACGGACACTGGCTGTATTCGGCACAGTCCTCTCCCCTGTGCGGTTGTCAGTGTGTCCAAGTACCAAATATTTTGTCTCAGAACGTACTACATTTGTTCTCCACAGGTCAAACGTTCCTTTTTTTTTTTTAATGCATATGAAAGAATTGTGTGCTTAAGAAAAACAAAAAAGCCCAACCTCAAATCCACTTCCCTCGTCAATTTTTGTGAGCTTCTAAAACGGTTTTACGCTCAAGTGCATCTGTCGCTGATGTCTGAACATTAAACTAATGTAACCAGTGTTGAGCAAGAGGTCCTCCGGAGCGTTTTGGCGCTGTTGGAAGTGTGGTAAATAAAGCTTATTAGGCAGAGTTCTGCACTGAAAACAAATCAGGGAGTAAAGTTTGTCTTGTGCCGTGGTGCTCCTCCCCACCCTTAAAGCAGCAGTGATTCAGGTGGGAGAAAAAGCACAAGTCGGTGCTGAAGCGTTTCATTTTACAGTAACTTCTGAGTTGTTTTTCTTTTAATAACTGCAAGGTACTTTGGTTTTCTGGAGAGAGCGTTTACTTTTTGCAGTGCTCTATGGCAACAAGTGATATTAATAATTACACAATTTGCTGCCTTTTCTCTGTGCCAAAACCTGTTATTAGTGAAGAAATACCAAAACTTTATGGCCTTGGTGGTTTGCAGGTTTTTCTTTTGTCAAATCTACTAGAAATTACTCGAGGAATATGTGGCGACTGAGTCTTCTTCACAGAAGTGAAGTCCGAGCTTGCTTTGACCGCTTTGCTTTTGTGTGCTGGTTACATTTGCTATAGGAGAAGTAACTGATGTCAAGTTAGTAATGTGCGAAGGGAGGGCTTGAGGGGTTGTGCATCCTCTCAGAACTTGAGGAAGGTCTGCCTTCCTCTACACCTTTGGAGCATTACAGCCAGTATCGGGGTGTCCTAGCTGGGAGAACTGTTGCCCGCAAAGCTTAGGGGTGGCTTCTGATGATGTCCTCACCTCCAGGTGGGAGGGCACCCAAACACCTGAACGGAAAGGCAGATCTCAGAGTCAGTGAGTTGGAGATGGGAACATATACACCATTCTCTGAAACATGCAGCACTGTGTTCTTTTTTTTGTTTGTTTCTTTTAACACCCACCACCACCCTTCAGGGGACTTTGTTCTTGGGTCTGAGATGTTTGTGGAATATTGTATCAAAGCCAAACCTTTCCGCTCAACAACAAACCCAACAGAAACGCCCAGTGTGTTGGAGTGATTAGAGACACCCTGTGATGGTTGGTAAGGATTTTCCTGCAGTCCCTGTCAGGTGGAATACGGGGAGAGAGGGATCGCTGGCTTAGAGCGCATTGGGAATTATGTGGGCCAGCTTCAAGCTGCATTTGCTCGGCTAATCGTACTTGATAGCAAACTCGCTCTCACGGACAGAACGCAGATGCTGCACAAATCGCATCAGGAGGGGTGATAACGTGTCCCCCTTGCTGACTGATGCCCTGAATAGGAGGAGCTGGGAGTTTGTCCCTTGTGAGCTCTGCCAGCCCTGATTTACCCGCTGGGAGACACTAACAGCTGTCCCAGCAGGGCCGGTCGCCCCCCCCGGACGTAGCTTTCCCGGGACAGTTAGTGCGTTTAACTGTCTATCAGAGCACGTGCACAGAAAGTCTCTTTGGATGCAAACGGGTAATGCGGCCCCTGCTAAAGATGTAGCTGTAGCTGTTTTGAAGCAGTCCGCAGTAGCTCCCGAGCGAGGGTGAGAACACTTCCCTAAGACTGGAAGAACCTGAGGCTGCCGATACCTCGCAGCCTCTGCGGGGAGATGAGGTCCCAGCTCTCTACCCCCGTGAGGAGCGGGGGTCCGCGTTCCTTCCCTAGCAGAAAAACAGAGTCACTCGGGTTTTCTGGTTTCAAACGTAACGAATGTCAAGGTGGACGTGAAGCCCCTGGATTGCAAGAGCTTGCAGCCCTTGCTGGGGAAGGCAAACCTCGTGTGACAGGAGTTGCGCTCTCTT
Organism: Buceros rhinoceros silvestris; assembly: GCF_000710305.1. Taxonomy (NCBI): domain Eukaryota; kingdom Metazoa; phylum Chordata; class Aves; order Bucerotiformes; family Bucerotidae; genus Buceros; species Buceros rhinoceros. The sequence goes on along the minus strand of NW_010402537.1, from coordinate 12,149 downwards.
AAAATGTTGCTGTAAGTTACAGCTTTTTCTGAGCCTCTGCTTTCTGCAGGAAAACAGCAGTGTTTCCCTTTGGCTTTTCAGGTGTGGCGAGAGGCGGGAGGAGCCGGGCACTGCTGTTCAGATGAAGTGACTTAAACGTTAGGGCTCTGTCACTGACAGTTGCTTTTTCCATTTAACTTCACTCTTTGGGCTTGTTCGTATTTCTGGGTGTGTCCGAAATTTTTGTGTGGCTTCCTAAGTTCCTGTAGGAAGGCTGGTGCAGAGCGAGCGTCACAAAAGGGGCCGTATTTAGGTGGAGCTTTGCACCCCTTCGCGGATGTCAGAGAGATGCTGCGTTTATCCAGTCAGTCATAAAAATCCAGACACCACCAACTTTGCTGACGGTGTGCATACAACGTATCTCAAACATCCCTTTTTAAACGGTTTTCTTGGTCTTTTTAATTCCCTGTGTGAGGTTATTTTAGGAATAGTTCCAGTGTATTTTAAAATACGTTGAGTTAATGCACGTGAGCTACTCCAGCAGAGGAGTCCTACCAATCTCTACCTGCTGCAGCCTGGCTAAAAAAGCGGTCCATTAAACTTTCTCTTTTCAATCCCCGCTTCTTTGAAATGACAGATGTGAGCAGTTGTTGATCAGTGACATTTTGGGCTGCCACGTGTTGTGGAGGTTGTTGAATACCCTGCAACTGCACAGCAGCTCTTTACTGGGAACAGATTTTTTTAAATATTTTTTTTTCCTGCTGCAAATTCGGTCGTGGACAAAGTTACTATAGTAACTGTTTGAGAGGTATTACACCATGCTCTGTTTAATCAGCCAGCAGTCCAGAATAATAAATGCTGAAAGGTGATTAAGGTCTGGTTCCGTTGTTCGTCTGTTGAAAAGCGTTAACCGTAACTATTTATCCTCAATTTTACGGTATCCAAAGATTCTGAAACCTGAGTTGTTGCATCATGAGCTGGTATTACTACGGTATTCAAAGCACAGGGATTTTTGTCTTCCTGGGACTCGGGATACCAGACTAACCCCGAGCCAGATCAGAATTTGGAGCTCCTGTGAGGTGGGAAGAGTTAAACTGGGGTGATGATGGGATTTGGTGTGAACAGTCTGTGCTGGGCTATTTTGTTTATCTGGGAAAGCTAAACCTGGTTTTGGAAGAAGGCTGGTTTCCTGGTTGTCAGCTGCTGGTTAGAACTCAAGCTTTCCTCTCACAGTTACCTTCTAACGCAGCCCTGCAGAGCGTGGCCTTATGAATTCTTCATGTACGTACACTTGAACCTGTCAGGTTTTTGCAAGTGCAGCATTTAACGTATGATACGTAACACATTCATCAGCTGAACCATGTTGCTGGAAAAGCATCGCTTGTACACCGTCCTTAGTTACCGGGACTCACATATAAAACTTGGTGATGAGATCCAGCCCGTGCGCCGCTGTTGAATCCTGCGCCCCCCGTGGCTGTGGTTGAGGATCGTGCGGTGGATCGGGTGCTAACAATGTTAACTGTGTTTCCAGCCCAGACGTCAGAGCGTTTCTTCAGATGGATAACCCCAAACACCAGTCGGATCCGTCTGAAGACGAGGACGAAAGGAGCAGTCGGAAGGTAATAAACCAGAAGCGAACAGTCTCCTACACTTCAGCTTCTTGAGGGCAGGCTTAGGTGTGTTATTTATGGAATCTACTGGTTGGTTCCGCAGGAAACCCCCTCCCCGCTCTTCTGCACGAGCCTGTCCCGCTGTGGGCTGTAAGGTGTTTTTCTGTCGGGTGTGAGCCGCAGAGCGGGGCAGAAGCAGTGGCTGGCTCCTGCCTCGCTGCTCCTCCGCTTGCTGCGCGGGTTGGGAAACGCGGCTCCAGCCACGGCTTCGCTGTCACAGGTTGTGCAGCCTCTTCGAAGGCTCTTGCTAAGAACATCTGGCAAGGAGCAGGGGAGATTGAATGTTTAATTGTCTTTTTTTTTGCTTGTGTGTTGTTTTTTAAAGAGGGGGAGAAATACAATTCTCTCAGGGGAGAAAATGCGCTCTTGCTGGAAGTCACTCAGGAGCAGGGATGGATTTGATTCCAGGTCACAGAGAACACTGTGTGAGGTCTGAAGCTGCTTTCGTCACAAAAGCCATCTCATGGCTAGATGGGTTCGCTGCAAATTCGTGTACGGCCTCCGGAAACAGTGCTGTGTGATGAAAAAAGGGCTGTTTCCAGGAGGCAGAAGTGCCCTGTTCAGGCTGCTTTCTCTGTGGCTTCTCTCCTGGCCTGCAGACGTGATCTCAGGACTTCTCCTCTTACTCAACCCCTGCTAAAGATGTCGGTGTTGGTTTGGTTTGTGTGTGACCCGGAGCAGGTTTACTGCTTTCCAAAAGGTTTCAGTCTCCGTTCCCTTTATTTATCTTTTTTTTTTAAGTGCTTGACAGCACCGTGAGCACACAGCAGAATTGTGATTTAAAATAGCAGTTTCCTCCTCCTTTGAGAGGTATTTTAAATGATGTGGAATGATCTAAACCTACGATAACGTCCAAAACCACAGTGAGGGTACAAATGCTGCTGCTGCTGTTGCCGTTGTTCTAACTCGAACAAAAAGGAGAACATTACCTAAATGACAATGGCTTCCTCTTCTCCCTGTAAATTACCAGCTCGGTTTGGGTGTGTGCTGGGGAGATCGTGTCGTTCCTGGAACTGAGCGAGTTAACCTTTAATGGCAGGGTAGGAAAGGTTGGTCATGTTTTCCTTGGGGCGGAGAGAACGTTCACTTTTGCTTTTTGAAAAGCCCTGGGTCTTTCATCGATGACTCCTGCCTAAACAACGTGGGTTTAAAATTATTTTATTAGTAAGATCTTGGAAAAATTAGGATTAAAGGCAGAAAATATATTCCTAGAACAAATACAAAGAGGGTTGAGTTCTGGGTGAGGAACAAGTTGTTCGAAACACTCTTAAATTTTTATTCCTGCTCTTGTCCTCTGCGTCTGGACATAGTTATTTTATTACCTTCATGCTTGACCGTGATGTGTATAGAAATAATGTGTGACGGGGTGTTGATGGCCAGATATTTCGCCTGAAGGTTCCCAGTCTGGATGTTAGATCTCTTTAAAAATCTAATTTAACAAGTATAAAGATATGGATTCAGCAAATTAGAGTATTTTGAAACTAGTACTGGTTGAAATATAAGAGAGAATGGAAGTATTAAAAATAAACCTCTTTGTCTCTACCAACAGTTAAACTCTACCTCACAGAATATCAACTTGGGACCATCTGGAAATCCTCAGTAGGTTTCAATTAAATTGAATTAAAATGTAATTCAATTTAATGTCTATTTTTTATTTTAATGAAATTTTCTTAAAATTTATTTTAAAACCGGAGAAGTTAGACTGAGTGTAATTGTTACGAGTAGGGGAGCTCTTTAGCTGTGTGTTGTTGACTTGCACTGCTCAGGAGGAAGCAAAAACTGACTCCTCTGCTAAACAAACAACCGCTTTATAAACTTTTTTCCCTTTTCACCTTGATTTTGTTAGTCTGCTGTCCTTTTACTTAGGGATGCTGTGGCAAAGATGCCCCCTCTGTCCTGGAGGAGGTCCCACCACTGTTGAGAACGGGCAGTTTCTGTGAACAAGCCTCTTCTAAGGCATGGCGAAGGAGCAGCTTGCCTTGTGGCCTCTGCAAGCCTCCTTCCCGCAGTCACAACCTGCCTCTGGTACCTGCCGCAGAACTCCTGCCCCGAGTTCTGCGAGAGTCACTGCTTCTCTCATCCGGGAGGTGGCTGCTGTTGCGGTTCTGCTTTCCCCACAGATTTGTTCTGGGCTAACGGGAGGAAATACTTAATAATTGCAGTAAGAAATGAAATTTGAGCGTACCTCCCTTCAGGGGCAGCAGCCGGAGAGGTGTGTGGTGATGGAGCTGTGGGCTTTGTGTGTGAAAACGTGGATAATGATTTGGCTGACAAAAATATTTCTGAACTATATTTAGGAGAAAGTAAGGGAATCGTGGGAAGAACTGCAAGGAGTGGTGATGGGAAGTGGAAAAACTGAGTGAATCCACACGTATGCAGACAGAAGAGGAAGGCGCTGGGGCCTCCCTCCTCTCACTGTAATTTAAAATGAGGGAGGAATGGATGGAGGGAGAAGCAAAGAGAGATCAGATGATTACAAATTTGGTCCATCTGTCCTTCCTTCCTTCCTTCCCTCGTGTAAGCTTGAGAACCCCTGTGGCCCTCTGGAAATGGGAAATAAGCTCCATCACTGTGAGACTGTGGAGAACAGAATGGTCTTACTCCGCCTTTAGTTTATAACTTTAGGACTAAGGTGTAAAAGAATCTCGAAAGATGCAACCTGAACGCTTTCTGTGGAGGAAGATGAGGAAAATGGAATTGCAGAATACAGAGGGGTTGTGATGCTGAGGGCAGGCCTGCAGGAGTCTCGGTGCTGGGTGGAGTGAAGGGTAAAGGAGGGTGCTAACAGCCCGTTCCTCTCCCATTACAAGTCCAGCCCAACACTAGCCTGCTGTACAGCTTGTAATTTCTACCCAGATGACCTGTCTCCTTCCTAAATATCTTTCAGTGCTAAACCAACAGACTTTGATTTCCTGAAAGTTATTGGGAAAGGCAGCTTTGGCAAGGTGAGCTCTCGCGTTTTCCTGTCTCTTACCCTGGTGCAGGGATGCCAGCTGGGGTCTCGCTCGCAGTGACCGTTGACCAGAGGCTTGGCCGGAGGTTGTGGAAGCGGTGTCAGACCAGGGTGGCGTCGAAACCATCGTCCTGGCTCCCCGTTGCTGCTGCTCTGAAGCCCAGTCACTTTTGTCCCTGGTGTGGCAGTTGTTGGCTGCCTCAGTCACTTGTTGGGAGTAACAAAAGGGAGCCTTTCCCATTCTCGTTAGGCGCAGTAGGGATCCTCTGTTTTCCCCGGGGAGGAAGGGAGGTACCCCTCTGCTAGGGCAGCAGCTGGAGAACAGTTCCTGTGCTTTTCTCTGGCAGGGACTGTTCTGTCGAACCCCTCGCGCAATGGAGCGCTGTGAGCAACAGCCATGGCAAAGCAACTTAAATACTGATGTTCTACAAAGACGCAACAGAGAATCCCACTTGAGAGCTGGGGGTTGGGTTGTTTTTCAAGTTGTTTTTCATTAAATTATCTTTTAAACTTACCAAAACAGCTGATACTGATCTTGACAGAGATCCAGCAGGTCATGGAGAAGAAATGTTTAATTCACTCCTTCACAATGTCACTGTCATGACAGATTTTTACTGATCCATGAACTCACTCTGTTGGTGATTACATGACTCCGTTAGAAGCAAAGAAACTGTATTGTGAAAAAATAGCACGAATACTCGCTGAAATTATGAAATAATTACTAACAGAATGTGAACTGCGACAATCACGTTTCTTCATTCGCTTTGAATTTCACAGGTTCTTCTTGCGAAACGAAAACTGGATGGGAAATACTACGCTGTCAAAGTGCTGCAGAAAAAAATTGTTCTTAATAGGAAAGAGGTGAAGAGACGTGTTCTTCCCCCACCCACCTCCCTTCCTTTTGCCTCTAATTACAAAATCATTCCTGTTTACTTAACTGATCTTTTTCTTCCTTGCAGCAAAAGCATATCATGGCTGAGCGGAACGTGCTTTTGAAAAACGTGAAACACCCGTTTTTGGTTGGGTTACATTACTCGTTCCAAACAACGGAAAAGCTTTACTTTGTCCTGGATTTTGTTAACGGAGGAGAGGTACATGATGCTGCGCTTGGATCTGAGTCTTTCCATCTGCTAATTCCAGGTGGGAGGGACGAAACGGTGCTTTACCATGGCTGTGGTCAGCATTGTCCTGGTTCTGAAGGTGCTGTTATTCCCACAGACTGCCACAGCTTTGTGGAGCCTGTTCCTCTTCTTACCAACAGCCTTAACCTCAAATTTATTCCTGGTTGTCAGATACAAATACTATCTTGGTATTGGCAGTTACATAAATTTACCTTTATTACAAATTAAGTAATCACCAAATAACGACAAACTTTGTTTCATGTTTTTTAAAAGGTGGGCAGCTAAATAACATTGCTTCTTTCTGTTAACCTGACGTGCTGTTAACCTGGTGTGTTTTGTATGTATAATGTTCTCATCTGCATATTTACAGCTGTTCTTTCACTTACAAAGAGAACGGTCCTTTCCTGAGCACAGAGCCAGATTTTACGCTGCTGAAATAGCCAGTGCGCTGGGCTACTTACACTCCATGAACATAGTGTACAGGTAAGTTTCTGAGACCTATCCTTGTCCTGCAGAGGTTCGGAATAGGACAAAGTACCAAATAAAAAACACTGCATGAAATTGTCCTCTGGGCAACACAGACATAACATAGAATCATAGAATCAGGCAACACAGACGTAACAGTTTCACCAGAACTTGAAGCTTTCAGCTGAAGAACGCGAGTCCTGGCCTCTGAAGCTCTTGTGTTAGGGGCTGCTGTTAGGAATTAATACGATTATTTTTTTTTTTTAATAGGGATTTAAAACCAGAAAACATTCTCCTCGACTCACTAGTAAGTATGCGGCACTAATTGTGATCCGTGTCCTTCCCCCAAACCGCCACTTGCCTGTACCCCCACGCGGAGCGTGTGCCCGTTTTCAAGATGCCACCCTTTCCTGAACAGGGGCATGTTGTGTTGACAGACTTCGGACTGTGTAAAGAGGGGATCGCAAGCTCTGACACCACGGCAACTTTCTGTGGGACCCCAGAGGTACGTTGACAGCTTTCGTGATGTTTCGGCTAGCGATTAGTGACTGCTGGCTGCTACTGATACCTGTGTAGCGGGAAGATCAAGTGTTCTGGCTTGGACTGTTGGAGGTTTGCCTTCTATAACAAGCCCTTCCGTGAAACCAGAGACAAGCTTCCTGCAGGTCTCTGTGGGGTCCTTTTGACCAACAGCAGTGTCTCCTACTTACTACCCATAACTCATCTCTTCCTTCCTGCCCTTTTCAAAGGGTGGTTGGAACCTGACAGTCTGGAAGTCTCCAACACGTACAAGAGGTTCGCTGAAATGCTTTGGTGATTTGATAAACAGGCTTTAAATTTCAGCAGAGGCCTTTGGAGGCAGTGAAGGATGAGCGAGGAGGAGTATTTAGCTGAAACATTTGAACTCAAAAGAAACCAAAGGCAGGTGGCAGCACGTGACAGCTGATCCTTATGATCAGAGTAGGAATCCCAAAGCTGAGTGGTGAATGTAATACTGGTCGTACCGTTTTTCGGTAACGGTAGAGCTGAGGCAGAACTCAATTCTCCTTTCTCGTTTATGTTCTGGATGGGGAGCACGCGGGCTCAGGGTGGCAGAGCTGGCGTGGCTAGTACCCAGCTTACCAGGAGATGCTGCCTCTGCAAGGGTGCAGCAGCCTGTCTGGAAGGTGAAACAATTGTCACAGTAGAGGTGGCAAAGCAGTTCAGCAGAACAGCAGCGTGTGGGGAGTCGTTTCCGTCAGGAGGAGAGCTGTCCTACTAGGAAATGACCCAGTGGTGACCAAGCATCTGCCGGGTTGGGAGGACAGGATAATCCTTAGCTGTGTTACAGTTGCTGTGAAGCAGCTTATCCTGAAGGTGTTTGCTGTGATGTGTCTAAAGCCTCAGTTTTATTCTCGCTAGCCTAATGCTCTAAACCACTGTCTTACTTATTTTTTCCTTCTAGTACCTCGCACCGGAAGTCATTAAGAAGCAGCCCTATGACAACACAGTAGACTGGTGGTGCCTTGGTGCCGTTCTCTATGAAATGCTTTATGGGCTGGTACGTACTGAATACGTGCGGGGCAGGGGTTGCTTCCCTCCCCTCTCCCCCTTGGTGCAAAGTAACCCTGGAGTGTTGTTAAAGACAATAACTTGGGCAGAATATTGAAACGCTCCACTGAAATGGATGAACAGTTTGTACTTAGCAGCTGGTTTTCTCCTCTGCTTTCCAGTGAACCGCTGGACATCAGCTCTGGTAGTCATTGCTTTGAGGGGATGTGAGAGTAAACTGAGCCAACAGTGATAACACCCTATCAAAAAACCCAACTTATAAGTAAAATTTTGTCAAGTACTGGAATAAATAAAATTAAAATGCTTTCACTTACTTTTACTAAGCTCTCCCTTAGCTGTTCCCCTTCTCAACACAGCATTAGAAGGAAGAAGCCTTACGATGCTTCTTATATTCGTATGTAATTACTCCAAGAAAACGAATGGAACAGAGTGTTACTGAGGTTTATCTCCTCCCGTAGGACCTTTTAAATAGAGAGACGTATTTTCCCACCCTCATGCTCTTTTCAGGCCAGTTTGGGTGCTTTGAAGCTGGGTGGCATCTGTGGTGGCTAAGTGCAAGTTTGAGAGCTCGTTAGGAGGAGCAGAGGCGGGTGGGGACGCTGTCAGCGGTGACGGCTGCGGTCGCAGTTAGCCGTGTATGAGAAGAGGCCGAGTTCTCCCCTGCTGACAGCTGCTATTTCTTACAGAGCCATTTACTGATCGTACACGTGGAACAGAAGTGTGGCAGGTGGCTCCAAAGTCACGTATAACTTTTCTTTTTTAGCCTCCTTTTTACTGCCGTGATGTTGCTGAGATGTATGAGAATATCCTTCATAAACCCCTCGTTTTGCGCCCAGGAATCAGTCTTACAGCCTGGTCTATTCTAGAAGAGCTTCTGGAGAAGGATCGGCAAAGCAGGCTTGGAGCACGGGAAGACTTTGTATGTATCCTTCTCTTCCTTTCTTCCCTAAAGACTCCGCTGCGGTCCCTCCCTGAAAACTGTTTGGGACAGGAGCGGGATGAGTGATGCGGGATATAAACGTTTTGAACCTGGTTCGTGCCGTAGCTGCCAGCAAGGGGAACGCAGCTCCTGCTGTAGTAGTTGCTAAGGTGTACTGAGGTAGGTTTGGCTGGTGGCAGGAAACTGGGACATAACCAAAAGGCTGTTTTCTGGTGATACCAGTTTAACTAACTCCACAAAAACCAGTCTTCAGGTAAAGAGGAGCACTAGCACTGTGCAAACAGCAGCTCTCTCTTTAGCCGTAAAATCCCAGCAAATGTTTTCACAGTGTGACAACAAAACCTGTGTCTGCAAGAAGGTGGTGTGAGGAGGTACAGGTGTGTTCAGACTGTGCGAGGAGGACTGTTCTAGAAGGACTTCTTCCGTCCGTTAGCGGTGACAGCTGCGTAGTCTTCTGTTAGCAGCTTTAACAAGAGGTTGTCTGACCTTGTGACAGCACCTTTAGACGGTGACATGGGACTTGCCCACTGTGTGGAGCAGGGTGGAAGGACAGTAGTGCTTAGCAGAGGTGTTGGCTGCTTCGTAGCCAGTGTCTGTATTGCGGAGCTGCTGAAGCAGCCACTTCTCAGACCTGCTTTGCAAGAACTATCAGAACTTTAAGGCGGGAGCAGAGGTGTGAACAGAAAACATTCATGCTCTCTGGTATCCTTCGAGGTGGTTGATTTTGAGGCTTCAAAGAAGAAAATACGATCTTAAAAGGAAACCAGTTTGTAGAGGCAGGCTAAGCAATTTTAATTGCTGTTTTTACCAACCACAGCTCTTACTGCAAATAAGCGGTGAGTGAATAAACTGGGGAGGGCTGGACCGCCTGACGCGCAGGCAGTCCGAGCAGTGCGTGCTGTGACGCGCAGGATGGCTTTCCGAAGGGCCTAAAACCTGTGTTCCTTCCTGCAGCTCGAAATCCAGAAGCACCCGTTCTTTGAGTCTCTCAGCTGGACCGACCTTCTTCAGAAGAAGATTCCGCCGCCGTTTAATCCTAATGTGGTAGGTGCCTCGTGCTCTGAGTCTGTACCTGCCAGATTCCGCCTTCAAGGGTGTCCTGAAATGCCCTGTGTGAAACAGGGGAGAACCACATAAAGCAGAGAGCCCCAGGCGTTAGATCTGAAATCTAAAGGACAAGCACCAGTTTCAAACACAGTGTTAACGTGCAGCTGATGGGTCTTCCTGTTTTCTAGGTTGGCCCAGATGATATCGGGAATTTCGATGCGGTGTTCACGGAGGAGATGGTCCCGTACTCGGTTTGCGTTTCTTCCGATTACAACATCGTTAACGCCAGCGTCTTGGAGGCGGATGATGCGTTCGTTGGGTTTTCTTACGCACCACCCTCTGAAGACATGTTTTCCTAGGACGGGAGAAGCCGCAAGTGTGGTGGGAGTCTCGAGGTGAACTGAACCGTTAGGGTTATGGACACATTCCAAACCAGCGTAACTAGTGCCTCGTTTTGTATGTAGGTTCGAGACCTATGAACAAACCTTCTCTGCTGTATAGGAGGAATTTGGGCATTTTGGATGGCTTCCTTTGGGGTCTGAATGAACTGTTTGTTCCTGCTGCAGAAAATATTTTTTAAAACCTTTAAAAAGCATTCTCTACATATTTTTTAAGCAAAAACACTGACTGTTCTCCTAAATCCCTTCAAGTTTACATTTGTACCCATCTAAGATTTGGCTGGCACAAACAGCAGCAAATTCAGTAAATTTATAAATGCTTTTGTACCTATTTACAGTGACTTTGTGCTTGAATTGTAACTATGCAAATGGTCTTTTGTACATCCTGGTTTAAAAAAGGTCTATGTTTTCCCTGTTGTATCAGTCTGAAATGTGCGTTAATTTACCTGCCAGCACTTAAATGAGAGGTTAATACAAGTTAAGCCCGAGATTCCTAAAGGACTTTCACAGAAGGAGGAGCTGGTGTGTAAAACTGGATTGTTGTTCTTGCTGAAGTACCCGGTCACTCAGCTGGGTGCTCTGAGGTGCGGGGGATTACTGGGAGCAGGGGTGATCTGATGGTAACTAGATTGATCTGATAACAACACCAGTCGTGTGTTCTACTTTTCTTTCCTCTCTGAGAGAAACACCTCTATATTTCAACTGCATTAAAAATATTTTTGGGTAAGACTCGGCTTTTCCAAAGATCTGATAGGCAATAATCACTGTTATTTACAGGCGATCTTGCTTTGACCGAACATCGTTAGGGATTTTTCTCACAGATCTGTAGCTCGAAACACTAGTGTGTTCCAAACCGGTTGTATTTCAGCGCTCATAGCTACTTGTCTTTGTGTTCCAGTTCGCACTGGTTTTAAATCTTCACTTGGAAACAACGTCACTTACGCTGAGAATGTGAAAAGCTATTAACTGTATTTCTCATGACATGCACCTGTACGGGCAGGCGGATAACTCTGAACCATTTCTGTTTAAGGAGAGCTTTTTAAACCATGCAAAGACTGACTGCAGTTACAGTGTATAAAGGCCTATCACAGCGGTAGTTATATATATTGCTTGTAAATAACAACTTATTTTTGTCTGCTACTTCAGAAACATTCTGCGTGTTTTGTTCATAAAGAGATGCGGTTGAATGTCTTCATTCACGAGAGGTCTGGTAAGACACTGCGGAGTGGTCAGACCTAAGTGTTGGATGCGTTTTAATATCCGAATCGTCTCGGTTTTGACAAAGTAAGAACTAGCCAAGAGAAAGGCTATCTGTGTTGCGTCCCAGTCAGTTAAAAATTGAGTACCCTGGGGAAAAGAGGGTGCCGAACCGTAGTGCTCTTGAAATGAATGTTGTGTCCGCAGTGAAACGTGAGACGAGTGCAACCTAAACGGGGATGCCTGGTGTATCTCCGCAAGCTTCGCCTGTAGCACTGTCTGTCTGTCTCCTGCGTACTGGCTTTGTACGCTGCGTGCTCCCAGAACGGCTGTGGGCTGCTGACACCACCTTCCCGCTCTGGCACGGAGCTGGGACGCTGTGGGGAGGTGGGAAGGCGAGGGGGAGCTTCGGGGGGTGTTGCTGCGGGAGCTTGGGCCCCTTCTAGTTTCTTTGTCCGGTGTTTCCAAGGTGCTGTACCTGGCTGCCTGACTGGATGGGAGGTTTAGTTCTTTCTCTTTTTTGGCAGTGTGTGTTTCTTTATTATTTTTAATTTAAAAATCACGAAAACGGCAGTGGTAGTTGATGTGATTGCTGGGAGAGCAGCTTAATAAATGCTCCGTAGGCTTTGTCCCTCAGCAGGCCGGGCCCGTGTGGCGGGTGAGCGCGGCGGTCCCCTCGCCTGCAGGGAGTTCACCGGGTTTCCGCGGCAAGCTCGGAACGTCTCTTCTTGGGGCTAACGCTGGGATCTTTGCCTCGCTGGAGCGAAAGATCGATCGTTCCTTCCCTTCCAGCGAGGAGCACCCCGCTCCGGAGGGGGCGCTGGTGTG
>NW_010402536.1:0-270 GCF_000710305.1 Buceros rhinoceros silvestris | reverse complement strand
GTCCGGCCTGCCCTCCGGCGCCCTCCTTCACCTGGGGAAACGGAGGCACGGCCAGGAGCAGCCTGGGCTGCCCGGAGTGGGGCTCCCATTGTATTCTCACCTGGCAGGGGGAAGAGGAGGACGTGGAGCGGCGCAGTGGCACGTCCGACGGGGACACGTCGCTCAGCACCAGGCTGCGGGGGAAGGTTCACTGGCTGCTCTGGGCGGCCTGGAAGGGCCTGGCCATCCTGCTGCTGGCCTTGGCTGGTGGGTACAGGACGTGGGGGGCAC
>NW_010402535.1:522-959 GCF_000710305.1 Buceros rhinoceros silvestris | reverse complement strand
CGCTGCAGGGCCCGCCGCCGCTCCAGCCCTGAGCGCCGCTTCGCCGGGGCCGGCTCCCGCCGCCTCCCGCCTCTTTGCATGCACCTGTTAAGCGGTTTTGTGTATTATGCTCTATATCGCCACTAACGTTTATGGGACTGATAGTTTCCTATCTTTATTTCTAGTTTTACTTTTTGGGGTTTTTTTTAAAGGACTTTTTTTTTTTTAGGGCCCGCCGCCGCTCCAGCCCTGAGCGCCGCTTCGCCGGGGCCGGCTCCCGCCGCCTCCCGCCTCTTTGCATGCACCTGTTAAGCGGTTTTGTGTATTATGCTCTATATCGCCACTAACGTTTATGGGACTGATAGTTTCCTATCTTTATTTCTAGTTTTACTTTTTGGGGTTTTTTTTAAAGGACTTTTTTTTTTTTTTTTTTGGTCGTTGCTTTCTGGGGGGGGGAG
>NW_010402535.1:0-216 GCF_000710305.1 Buceros rhinoceros silvestris | reverse complement strand
GTTATCTTCCCCTTCTTGGTTTCCTCTTCTCCCTTTCCCGCCCCTGAATATCGTATCTATATGGACAGAGCTGGTTCACTATGTACGGATTTGAATTTCGGTTTGATTCTTGCACGTGAGAAAAAAAAAACCACAAAACAAAACAGAAAGAAAGAAAGAAAGAATTCGTTGACCTAGTGGAAATAAATGCTTGAAGACGGGGGCCTGCGGCGGCGG
>NW_010402534.1:15898-27865 GCF_000710305.1 Buceros rhinoceros silvestris | reverse complement strand
CTGCTGCGGGGTGTACTGGCTGTTTCTGTCACACGTCAGAGATGATTTAGCAGACGAGTTTTGAGTCCTCTGAGAAGATTCGAGATACAGGGTTTTATCTCAGTACAAAGCAAAATTGTTTCTTAGGGCGCTATTGCTTTTCTCATGCTGTGGGTTCTTTCAGTTTCCAAAGTTGCAGCTGTTGTATAGAATTTATTCCCAGTTAAAGAGTTACTTTGTGTAATTAAAATAAATCATTCATCCTGTTACAGGAGATGCTAAAACAGAGCAAAAACCTGGTGAGAAAAAGAGGGGAGTGAAGCGACCACGTGAAGACCATGGCCGTGGATATTTTGAATACATTGAGGAAAACAAATACAGCAGGTAAATAAACTTAATGCTGGGCAGCATTTTGTGAATGAGAAGTACAGAAATGCTTATCTCAACAGTGAAAATACGTGCTGCTGCATTACCTTTGCTTTTGTTTTTTTCAGGGCCAAGTCCCCTCAACCACCTGTTGAAGAAGAAGATGAACATTTTGACGACACAGTGGTTTGTCTTGATACTTGTGAGTAAATATGCCTGCCTTTACTCTGGAAAGATGTGGTGTTGTGCCTTTAATCTTAAAACCACACTTTCTGGGATGTGGGGTAAATATATTTCTTGACTTTCAATATCAAGTAACCCTAAGACAAAAAAAAAAAAAGATAAAAGCTGTTTCCACCCTGTTTTCAGTATACAAGAGAACAGAAGGATGTGTAGGTCTTCATAACAGTAATAAGCTCGGTTTTTTCATGAATTCCTATTTGAACATAATAGGATTTTCTGAAGAAATCTTAACCAAAACACTAATCTAGTATGGAAATTAAGCTGGCCAAGTATAGAGTGAGCATAGGAGACCCTAGAAACAGCTTGAGAAACTGATTACGTAGCACATGAGCTTTTTTGCTTTAGAAAGTTCTTAGAGTTGGTAGTGTAGGTGGTTACAATAGCACAATTTGGGAACTGAGCTTTCTGCATAACTTGCCAAGGCCCTATTCACGTATCAACCAGTGGAATATTTTTTTCGTGTTTTCTCTTAACAAAACAAAACCAGGTACGGCCTCCTGGAAAAGACTCATTTGTGCAAACTGGGAGGTTGGGATGTGAGGAGTGCTGGTGTAGTTTGACTCTTGCTAGTGGCATGGCAGAGAGAGAAGGGCATAGAAATTGGCAGGGACACGCAAACAGTGGAGTTCATGTGAGGCAGGTAACATAAATCTTACTATTACTGTGATGTGACTGGAGCAGAGTTGACTGTTGTATTCCTGAGGGTAAGTACAAGGGCTTAGCGCAGCATCAGAAAACTGGTATAAGTGATGCTGGAACTTGTTTGATTCTTCAGGTGGCATGGGAGGAGAGCTTTAATTTGGCATTATCTGGCATATTTGCCAGTAGTTCCAGGTGTTCTTGTCCGGAGAGATGTTTTGAAATGGAAGGAGATAGTAGTTTAAGCCATGTAAATCACTGAATATGCCATTCATGACATTCTGGTAACTGAGTCTCAGGTTTCTAGATGCTGACCTGGTGAGTAGCCACCCTTATGGGAACTTCTGATTTTTCCAATAACTGAACAGTAGCTGCCTTTCATTATCGCTATTTATAGTAGGAAGTTTCGTTACTGGACAAACTTTGATGTAGTTTGAAGTGTCAGCAGACTGCTTGGAGAACAGAATCAAACATAGCTTTAATGCTGAATTGTATAACAACTTGGCAGTCTCTTCTGGACCATGATGATCCAGACGCGTAAGAGGTTTAGCACTCTTAAGTGGTTTTTATTACCTGTGTCTTACAAGGAAGCTGGAACTTAAAAGTTCTCATCTGTTCTAAAAGTAACACACACAGGTGGGTTTCTTCTGGCCTTTTACCTGGTTTCCATGCAACAAATAAGTTAGAAGTACTCATGAGAAAACATTTGGGTTACAGATATTGTAGTTGCAGCTGGGGGTGGCTGTATGCAAACACCACAAGATCTCAAGTGTGAGAGCTCCCAGTAATACAGGGAAGACTGGGGTGCAGGGTGCAGGCTTCCATACCAGGGCAGAACAACTCGCTGCCTGCTCATTTCACTCCGTTATTGTAATCCTCAAGTAGGTTTGGAGTTTCTCGCATGGATTCCTTCGTCTGGGGAGTTAACCTGCTATATCCTGCACCTCATGTACCATTTTGCATTGTCTTTTTGAAACCTTCTAGAATATTAATTTTAAATTTCATGTGTGCAGCTCTGAAGATGCCTGTAAAACAAAGCTTCCACTTGAGTTTGTAGAGCAGTAGGTGAATTTATAGTGCGGATCATGTTTCTTAGGCGAAGTAGATTCTTTTACCACATTCTGTGTGCTTAACCTATCTGCACTTGACTTAACTGACTTTATTTTAATTGGCTTAATCTAATTGGGCTTGTGAATTTACTGTGTTACCCAAAGACAGTACTAATTTCAGTACTTAAAAATACTTGTGTTCCAGTTTACTTCTCAGCTGCCCTTAGGTTTGGGCGTGAGGGGTAAGAAGATTTCAAGAAAAAAAATGCAAAGAGCACAGTGCAGACTCCTTTGCTCTATGTTGATGGAAATACCTCAGGTAACCATCAAAAAATGTTCAAATAGAGGAGATGAATTTCAGGTTTCTAAGCAGATGGAAAAAATAGAGGTAATTTGATGACGGAAGTGAAAGATGTCACCTTGAAAATTATTCTTGTTAGCTTTTCCTGAGGTTTTTGGCTGATCTTCAGCCTGCAGCTCCATCTAAGCATGTGTTTGGTTACTTTCCTGAAGGATGCAGAGCGCTTGCTGCACTTTGTCTTGAAAACCACTTTTAAAAGCTGAAATCACCTTTAATGCCTAAAATTGGACAGCTGTACTTTATTTTGTAATAAGAGTAAACAATTATTTTTATGTTAACAGATAACTGTGATCTGCATTTTAAAATCTCAAGAGACCGGTTTAGTGCTTCCTCTCTGACCATGGAAAGCTTTGCTTTCCTTTGGGCTGGAGGGAGAGCCTCCTATGGAGTTTCTAAAGGCAAAGTCTGCTATGAGATGAAGGTGAGTTAAACTGATGTTCTGTGGGAGGCTGTCTTGCATGCTTAAATATAATACTGGTTATAGATGTCAGGGTTTTGGGGCTTAGCTGAAATTAAGGTGAACAGGACTCTTGGATAGCTGCCTCTTCTGAGCCTGTAAAATGGTTCTTGATAGAAGATGTCTCAATTAGCAAAACTGCTTCCTCTTTTATAGGAGCTTCCATTGAATAAAAAAAAAAGCAGCTGGCATTTGCTCTGTCTGTAAGAATGCTCTGTAAGTTCTGGTCTTATTTTAAATGAAGAATTCTATTTGGCACCTCATGCATCAGCACTGGAAGAATTTTGATACTTGATAGTCAGAAGTTTGCTTGTACTATCTGAACATAACAGAAAGCTTGGCTCTTTTTTTTTTTTTTTAAAAAAAGGGTATATAAATTATCCCAGCTTTTGAGTTTGACTTGCTCTAAGCAGGGATTTGGGCTAGGTGACCTCCAGAGGTCCCTTCCAACCTGAATAATTCTGACTTGTGTATGCAGTGAATTTGAGTATTTAGCAGGTACTTGAATTTTGAGAGCAAGAGTCCTGCCAAAGGGTAAGAATGGCAAAGAGCCATCAGCCTTGTGATAAAGAGATTTCTCCAAATAGTTGATGAAAGAGTAACAGGAGAGACAGAGCTTGATTTCCCCCCCCTTCCTCCCTTAATATTAAAGGCTTCTTTGCATGTGATATGCCTGTGTGTATAAATGCTTACTCTGTTCTCTTCCTCTAGTACTTTCAAACCTATCACTGCCATGAGTGGTAGTGATCTCATTCTCCGTGCTCTTGAATTTAATGCTATCTGTGTCTGTTGGCACCTGTAACTTTGGAAGGCCAGTGAAGTGAAATTTATGTCGGTATTTATAACCCTGTTCACTTTCAAATCAGTTTCACCTTGGTCACTGGACTCTGTTGTGGAAACTGGCAGGATACTGATCCGTTTCTCACTTCAGGTTGAAAGTTTGTAAAAGACAGTTCAAAAAATAGCTGGTTGCCTTCAGAGTCCAGTGCTTTTAGATAGGTTTTTTTGAAGCTGGTTATGTTGTTTGGAAGCTGGCAGCGTGCCCAGGAAGTCTGCTTACTGTGGAAAGCAGATGAGCGTAATATTTTCCCCAGTCTATGTAAAGCAATTTTTTTTTTTATCCATTACATTTTATTGGCAAAGTATCTTTCTCTTAATACCAACTTTATGGTGATTATTTTTTTAAAGTATGTATATTCTTGTTTGAGATTTTAATACAATATCGAAAGGATTAAGGCTTTTGGCCGCTGAGTGGGACTGCTACAACTAAGTGCTTTGAAGTTTTAGGGTATCTTGCATCTTCCTTGCTCAGTCAGGAAATGTAACTATGTGAAGCCACAAGCCAATGCTAAATACTTAAGCAGAAGGCGATTACTCAGGCTTAGCAAAGAATTAACCAAAATGCAAAGGTTCCAGATTCTACCTTTGTGTTTCCATCTTGTTAGTTTTTTATAAGTACTACATAACTTTTAATGAATAATTTAAAACTAGGTTACAGAAAAGATTCCTGTTAAACACCTGTATACAAAAGACATTGACATACATGAAGTGCGAGTTGGCTGGTCACTGAACACAAGTGGAATGTTGCTTGGTAAGACTTAAGCATTTGATTACTTTTGCACCATTTATTGTCTGTGTGGTTAAAAGTTGTAAGTAATTTTTTCTTACACAGATAGGAAAAGCTTAGTGATTATAGTCTGTGAGTTCTGAAGAGTAGTCTTAATTTGAATCATTCCCTGGGCAAGGTGTGGGAACGCTTATTGCTGGGACCAAATAAAGTTCTTAAGTATTCACGCCTGTAAGGAGTACATGATTTGAGCATTAATTCTTTCAGCGGTCAGGTGTGGGTTGTGGAAAACATTCTTGAAGACCTAACAAGGTTAAGGATTTCTCCTTTTCATGTAGTATCATAAGTAGGAAGAGTTGGGGGGGGCGGTGGTGTTATTAGAGGATGGGGCATGGTGTTCGATATAACCAGTGAAGAAAAAGTTATAGCTCTATTACCATTCGTCTAGCTTGAGGGGAGAATCTTCATTTCTGAAAGCTGTTAAGAAGAAATACAACTTCATTAGATACATTGCAACTAATAATAATGGTATTTATAACTAATACCTCTGCTGAGACGCATTTTTGTGGGAAATGTATATGAATTGGTATGGTCTGACACCATCATCAGCTTTCTAGTTAAGTGCTTAAGTTCTACCTGAGACCTCGTGTTTGACACTTCCTGTTAGCTTGTTCCTTGCAGCTTCATCCTCAGCTGTCGCATAGGCTGAATGTCTGCTAAACTCCCTGTAAAATGGGGAGGGGTAAGTGCTACTGGAGATAAAATCGAGAAAGCCTTTCTTACTGACTACATTACAGGTGCATAATCAAGCCTTCAGAGTTTAAAAATACCTGCTCATGTCTTTATCTGGCAGTTCAGTTTTATGTTAGTAAATCTGGAACTAGCAGCATAAGGTTCTTAAAACTGGGATGAGGGAAACACTGCTGTTCCATCTCAAGCGAGAGTATTCTTGCATAGAGGAAGAAGCTGTAGCTGTTCGGGGGTCATAGGGGTTTTTGGCATTAGTAAAAACATTCTGAAAGCAGCTAACTTAAGTAGCTGTGAAGTGATGGTATTTCTAAAACGTTAGGTAAAAATGCCTATTTTTAATAAGTTCAAATTATTTCTTCAGGTGAAGAAGAATTTTCTTATGGTTATTCTCTAAAAGGAATAAAGACATGCAATTGTGAGACTGAAGACTTTGGTGAGAAGTTTGATGAAAATGATGTGATTGGATGTTTTGCTGTAAGTTTTCACTTGTATTTTCTTTTGAAGGAAAACATCCTTGAATTTTTAGACTGCTTTGAGAGAAGCAGTAAACCAAATACAGAAAAACTTGGCACAAGACAAGTTGTTTTAACATAGGGAGGAGGTAGAAATAGCAGATGCTATCAACAGTGACTGGTATCAACACGATAAGATTTCATATTGACAGACATGTCTTTTAGAAGTTTAAAATAAAAAGCTGTTAAACAAGATGGTCATTGGCAGTAACTCATTTTAAGATAGAACTTTTAAGTAGTTCCTTTATGATTTAACATTGTTAGAGAAGTTGAGTGAATGTAGCCAGTAGAGGAAAATGACTTAATAAAACTTTGTAGAGCGAGGTGAGTAATTTTATCCAGACTAATGCTTTGTCTAAAAACCAGAATTTTGATGGTGATGAAGTGGAACTCTCATATTCCAAGAATGGCCAAGAGCTTGGTGTTGCATTCAAGATCAGTAAGGAAGTTCTTGATGGGCGGCCACTTTTCCCACACGTTCTCTGCCATAACTGTGCAGTTGAGTTCAACTTTGGTCAGAAGGAGGAACCTTACTTTCCTGTACCTGAAGAGTATACCTTCATCCAGAAGGTCCCTCTGGAGGATAGGGTCCGAGGGCCAAAGGGACCTGAGCAAAAGAAAGATTGTGAGGTAAGTTTCTGATTGATAATCTCAGGGTTGTTGAGACAGATGAATGGAAATGGTGGAGTTTAAGGAGACTATTACGCAACTCTGTCCTTTCCGTTTGGGGGCTTTAATACTTGGTATCCCATGACTCTTCACCCTCCTGACACCCACAATCAGTTTCCATTAGTCTTGCTGGTCTAAGATGCATGTTAAAGTCTTTGAACTAGTATCTCAAGTATAGAACCTGTTGTCATAGGTGGTGATGATGATTGGCTTGCCTGGAGCTGGCAAGACTACATGGGTTACCAAACATGCAGCAGCAAATCCTGGGAAATACAACATACTTGGGACAAACACTATTATGGATAAAATGATGGTAAGTGATAATACAACATTTTTTGTTGATATGTTAAAGACTTGCTGTAAAATCAAAGTTTGTGGCTACCTCAGGGTTCTTTTGTATGAAAGAAATCTAAGAAACTGACTACTGGTTAGCAGTGACCATTAAAGATTTTTATCTTGCTGAGCTCCAGCAGGATTCTGAAGCTTTTTGTGGCACTAGATAAGAAATAGTCAACTCTTATTGACTACTTAAGTGTTTCTATTTCTCTTTATATCATCGTCCTCAGAACAGAACATTTGGCTTTGAATTAGCATTGTAATGAGTATACCTTAGATCAGCTGTACTGATTCACCTGGAGTCTTTGGGAATTCCAGTTGGGGGTTTGTAGCCATGGCCTTATGCTCAACAAGCTTTGAAGGAAGGTGAAAAGTGTTTAGCAAAGAAAATGTCAGCCACGTGTGCAAGGGCTACTTTAACTCTGCGAAATGTCTCCATAGGTTGCAGGTTTTAAGCGGCAGATGGCAGACACCGGGAAACTTAACACATTATTGCAGAGAGCTCCACAGTGTCTTGGAAAGTTCATTGAGATTGCAGCTCGCAAGAAGCGGAATTTCATTTTGGATCAGGTAGAAGCTTCAGTGAAAAACGGTTAAGGAGATAACGTTGTAGTCTGTAGTGCAGTAATTAAGTGGGGTTAAAGTTAAGTTGTAATAGCAATTGTTTCACTTGCTGACTTACTACTCGTTCAGGGGACACAAAGTTGAGCTATTACTGCAAATGCTTGTCTGAACTTCTGGATGTATGGGATGTGGGAGGAACAGTGTTTTAACACGTGGATATGAGTTCGTAACTTTGCATTGTGCAGCAACTTTATGTCCAGTTATTTGTAAACTTCATTGCGAGCTCTTGTA
Organism: Buceros rhinoceros silvestris; assembly: GCF_000710305.1. Classification (NCBI taxonomy): domain Eukaryota; kingdom Metazoa; phylum Chordata; class Aves; order Bucerotiformes; family Bucerotidae; genus Buceros; species Buceros rhinoceros. Next base: position 20,082 of record NW_010402534.1, on the reverse strand, counting down.
GAGGTGAAGTCTATACACCATAAGTTGACTTCCTTAACTCTTACAATGACAGCTACGTGTAGTAAGTTACTGCATTTTTTTCAGACAAATGTGTCTGCAGCTGCGCAGAGGAGAAAAATGTGCCTGTTTGCAGGCTTCCAGCGCAAAGCAGTTGTTGTTTGCCCAAAAGATGAAGACTACAAGCAAAGAACACAAAAGAAGGCAGAGGTGGAGGGAAAAGATCTTCCAGAGCATGCAGTTCTCAAAATGAAAGGCATGGAACATAATCCTATACTGTGTTTTAGGATGCTGACTATCTGTTTAAAGGATTAAGTAAACGTGAAGTCTAAAAAATCACTTTATCTTAAACAGCTGTACTTAAACAAAACTGGAAGACTATTGTAACTTGTAGGACAACACTATATTGTGTTCCCTCTGCTGCAGTCCTTAACACTACTCAGTTATGCTGATATGCTTCATGCAGATGCACAAAGCTGTCTTGGCATAAAGTGCCCTATATAAGTGACATATTTGGCAGAAGCTGGTATTCTGAGTGGAGGCTTATAAAAGAAAAAAAAAAGATAGAGGCAGAATGTTTTCAAGGTTTGGAACAGTACTGGCAACTCCATGAAGATCTGTTTATTCCTTTGTCACTGTTACCTTTCCTAAATGCTCAAATCATGTAATTTTGTCCCTATGCTGAGGGAATTCAGGGGGTGGGAGGAAGAATGGGAGAAAGGTGGTTAAATTACGGCTTTTAATTGTAGCTGAATGTAGATGCTGAATACTCAGTGTTTTTGCAATTATAGGGAACTTCACACTGCCAGAGGTAGCAGAATGTTTTGATGAAATAATCTATGTAGAGTTGCAAAAAGAAGAAGCTCAAAAGCTTTTGGAACAATATAAAGAAGAAAGTAAGAAATCTCTTCCGCCAGAGAAGAAACAGAACACTGGCTCAAAGAAGAACAAGAAGAGCAATAAAAATCAATTTAATAGGGGTCAGAGAGGACGTGGAGGATTCAACATGCGTGGCAACTTCAGAGGAGGAGGTGAGCCTAGAAACAAGCCTGTGGATGTTGCAGGTTATTGCTGCTGTGGAGGGGGGAGTTTGTATTTGTAGTTACTGTGCATTGTACTGTACTTGCATTGCAGTTACTGTGTAGTGGGAACTTGATTTCAGCTTCTTTAACTTTAATGTATGAGTGGAAAGTTAACTGTCCAGCTTTAAAAGTGAGGATTGTCAGATCCTGGATGACGCTGTTTATGTGGCTTCAGGCACAGCTTTTATGTTAGGGTCGGCATTCACTTGTGTGCCAGATTCTATTGGCAGGGTAGCACGTGGTTAAACAACCATATTTTACTATGACTGGATGACTTAATCTTTGCACTGACATTTTTGCACTGAATTTAGACTTTTCTGTACCGTCATGATTTTTAACAATAACCTTCATGTAAGAAATACTTAAATCAAGCAATTGTTAGGTCTTAAGTAATTCTCTCTCTGCAGTCCCTGGCAATCGTGGTGGATACAACAGGAGGGGAGGCAACATGCCTCAGCGAGGTGGTGGAGGTGGCGGTGGTGGCGGTGGCAGCAGCGGTGCCATTGGCTACCCATATCCTCGTGGCCCCGTCTTTCCAAGCAGAGGTGGCTATTCGAACAGAGGGAACTATAACAGAGGAGGAATGCCCAACAGGGGAAACTACAACCAGGTGATGCTTTTGAAGGGATTTATTAGCTGAACTGCAGTACTTGTTTGATGTTTGAAAGATTTGGTGGCTGGGAATAGCCCCAGACTTGGTTGCGGTACTACACTAGTCTCACGCTGAAAGGCCTAGCTTTCTGGTTCAGTGTATGTGCCCAGGGCTCTGAATGTTGCATAAGAATTTCTGATGCTGATGGGGGCTTCCCACAGGACTGCACCTCTGTCCTGTTGAAGATTTTTAGGGGGTATGTGAAGGCTTGTGTTTGATTCCTCCCCTGCCCTCCCCCTTCATACAGTAGTAACCTTTGTTTGGCCTTAGGGTCAAGGTGAATCTTTCCCAAGCATTTAGGGGAACCTCTGGAACAGCTCTGGAGAATGTCTTTGTTTTGGTGTGTGGTATCAAACACAACTAGCAGAGACATACTAGCTTAGGTCTTAACTGTTGGAGTATCACTGGAAGTCTTTGAATATGTAATTTGGATTATGGAAGAGCCAGCAGATGGAGCCCAAGTGAGTAAACACGGCTCAGGTTTGTCTGATACTGACAAACTTCTTATCTATTAATATCAATGTGCCTTTTTTGTACCATAACTTGTATTTGAAATTTTGTGGAGTAGCTCTTCTGTTTTCAGTCATATGACCTGTATCCTTTTGTCTGATCAGATAACACATCGTTGTGGCAACTACAACCTTTCCTAACTAAAAATAGGCAAGCTCCTCTATCTTTAGTTGTCCTGCTGCAGTTTAGTAGCTAGAGGTAGGGTGAGTCAAAACTGGAATAGCCAGCTTTCCAGACCACTGGCATCAGCAGGTTGAGCTGGCTTATTGTGAGGTTCCTGCCTCATGTTTAAGAAGCACTTGCGTGGAGGGGGACGGCTTTTGGTATTCTAGTGTTTTGGGGGGAGGATTTTTGTTTGGTTGGTTTTTAACCTGTTGTTTTTTTGCCTGATACCTTGTATTAGGAAGATTCTGTATGGTGTGTGGTGTTCTGGTGCAGCTGGAAAGATTGGTATTAATACATTTCTGAAAAAGCTGTATAGATGAAGTAGTTAAACACTGTTGTCCTCTTGCAGAACTTCAGAGGAAGGGGAAATAATCGTGGCTACAAAAACCAATCTCAGGGCTACAACCAGTGGCAGCAGGGTGTAAGTAGTCATAACTTTACGTTTTCACTGATTGTTAACTTGAATGTTTCAAAATGCTGCCTGAAAGAATTAGTTGTGTAGTCAAAACTGGATAGCAAAATCTTTCAGTGCTAGGTAATATCGTTATAAATAGTTTTCTGGGCAAAACTTAATCTGGCTTGATGGTCTTGATATATCAAATATCAGCTACAGCTTACTGGTTTTAATGGCATGTAGTATTTGGCTTCACATTACTACTGTGAACTCTTCACTGCCTTCAGTTGTTTAGGAACTTGTTGTTCTTTGAGAGGACTTGAATCTTCTCAAGTTCCAGGAGAACTAGGTGTTTGGAGAAAAAAAAAAAAAACCAAAACCAAAACAAAACCCCAAAAACAAAAAAACCCCAACTGTAAGAAATGTATCCATTATGTGATGACAAGTTTAATTTAACTATTTATCCATTTATTGCAGCAATTCTGGGGTCAGAAGCCATGGAGTCAGCATTATCACCAAGGATATTATTGAATACCCAAATAAATGAACTGATACATATTTCTCCAAAACCTTCACAAGAAGTCGACTGTTTTCTTTAGTAGGCTAACTTTTTAAACATTCCACAAGAGGAAGTGCCTGCGGGTTCCTTTTTTAGAAGCTTTGTGGGTTGATTTTTTTTCTTTTCTTTTTTTGTACATTTTTAATTGCAGTTTTAAAGTGATTCGTAAGAGAACCTCAGCATTGTGCACGATAAGAGAATGTGTCAGTATTTCAGGGTTCTACATTTTATCTGTAAAATGTGATTTTTTTTTTTTACCACAACAAAAGTAAAACGTTGCTTTGTACCTGGTGTCTTTTTATTAAAGAATTTTCTCCGTTTTCCCCATCCCCCAATTTCTAAGAAACAGTCGTGAGTCATGTCACAGTACAATAGAAATGTTAGCAACCAGATTCATACGGAGGCTCCTTAGTGTGGCCCTCATGAATACCATGAGATTCTGTAAAGCTCCATATTACACTCCATCCTCTCTGTGAAGCTGCTAGGTGGGGAGGGGAGGAGGGGGAGGTGAAAGTTTCTGGCAATAACTAGGACTTTTTTGTAATATTTGGAACTCAGTAAGACATTGGAGGGGAAAGGGGAAACCTGGGGCTAAATAGAGAAGGTGGAGTGTATATAGAAGCTCTTAAAGTTGTAAAACTTGGTTGCGCTTTTTGTGGAGGCTCAAACTTGTGAAGGTATACCACCATCATTTCTTTTCCATTTGTTCTGCATTTTGATTCTGAAAAGAAGCTGGCTTTGCCCATTTCTTATTAAACAAAACTTGTTGTAAATCAGTTGTCTAATGGGATCTATATGAAGTTAGCTGTGTGTCTGTATAACTCT
>NW_010402534.1:14360-15805 GCF_000710305.1 Buceros rhinoceros silvestris | reverse complement strand
TTTCCCCACAAAATACTGTATACCTAGTGTGCTTGTAGTAGTTACTCCACCATTTTGTAAGCTAATGAAACTGTGAGTCACCCATTTTATATCTAATTTTTAATTGTGTCAATTCTCAAATGGGTGTATCTCCTTAGCCTGCTGATTCCTTTTCTCTTTAAAGAAAGTGGGTGGAGAAATTTAACTCTAGACGTTTGTTTGCAATAAAATAAATTCGTTTTACTCTTTGTTTTTGGGATTGTCGCCATCAAGGTCTAAAATCCCGTTAAGGCTATAAAGAGGAAGAGAATGTATGAAAGCGACAATGTTGGACAGTTTTAAACTCATTACTGTGTACCTGCTGAAATCCTTGTGTTTCTTTAAAAATCTGAACTGGTGGTTGCTCTGTTAGATATATCACGTGTATAATCTCACAGTTTAACATGGTTATATGTATAGGGCAAAAGTCTTTTGAGTTGCGCTTGCATCATGTAAATCCACTTAACCTATTTATTGTACAATAGACATCAGGGCAGGAGCGGAATGGGATAGGACAGAAGGAGAGTTGTCACAGAGGATGAGTCCTGCCTGGAGTTGGACAGAGAGCTTCAATTCGTTTTAACTGCTATTTTGTTCAGATTTATGCTTTTGTGAAATCGTAGTGGCAGTATTAGCTGCTAATATCCTTGCGTTTTAATGCCGCAAGACAGGGGAGAGACATAACGGTCCTAAGTCCAACTCTGGTACACGTGTGAACACACATGTCACTGCCAGCGCCTGGGCCTTGGGACTCGGCTACCGGGTTCCTCGTGGCGGTGTCCAGACTAGCAGAGGCTTCGCATCAGCAGCAGCCTAGACCTAGTGTCAGTGTAGCGTGCTTGTTAGTCGATTTCTAATAGCCTTCAGCAGTAAAGATGAAGTTGTGTTGCTCTTCTAGCCTTTATAGCAGATGACATTGCATATTGACATTAACAGCACCACCTTGTTAATACTGCTTTAAATCATCCCTTTACTTTGAATGAGAAAAATGTAAATTGTCTTTCAAGAAGCACTACTTAATGAACTAGAAATGTGGGGAATCTAAACCCAAATCTGTTTTGCTGAAATGGAATTTTCTTTAGACTTGCAAAAGAAGTTTAGTGTAATTAAACTCCATCTTCCTTCTACCCTCCTCACAAGAACTAACACTTTGTATGGAGTGCTGATCCTTTGCTTATTTTGGTACTCTATAAAATTACATAGTCTTAAACTGAAATATAAGAGCCTACACTTACTATGTGGTTGTAAAGCTTGTATTTTAATTCAAAAGTCTGGGATGTTCGTCAATGTATGGTGTTTTAAAAAAAAATAGCAAAAAACACACGAGAGGAAGTACTTCAGCTGTCTTACACTTGAGAGAGGAGTATCTTATTTCTACTAAAAATACTCCTCTATGGGAAAAGCTGGTTTGATAAGTTCAGGAATGC
>NW_010402534.1:12395-14242 GCF_000710305.1 Buceros rhinoceros silvestris | reverse complement strand
AGGCCTGTGCTGCCTGCATTGTCATCTACAGAATGCAAAAAAGCTTTGACAGAAGCACCGCTGAGGCACGGGTAGTTCAGAAATAAATAGCACAGGAAAGTCTGAACGCTTCCCCCTCCCTGCTGCAGCAGAGCAGAGGCCAGCACTTAGATGAGGCGGTATGTTAGTTCAGCCTGGGTCCCCTCACAAAGGAGAGCGAACCCCTCAGTTTATCTTCACAGCCATCATCCCTAGAGAGGGGATTCAGTCTGCCATGGGCAACGGGCTTGTCTAGAAAAGCCCTTACCTAGGAAAAAACCACCGGATTTGCAGGGTTTTTAGAAAATACAATTGAAAACTTAGCTGATGGCTGTGGGAAGGTGAGGAACGCGCAGCTCTTGGCTCACACACAGAGAGGGCTGAGGCACCTGTCACCTGGAGTGACAACTTGCAGCTTGTGAGGACTTGTTTAGGTGAGGGAGGGAAGGTACCCGTGTTATGGCAGCGGTGAGAGCACGGGATACATCGTGGGCTGCGGGTTCGGGTTTTCTTTCTAGTGGAGTACAGACTGGTTTTTCTAACTGAGGTTTCCTAGTCCATGGGGGTATAAACCGGGAGAGCCTTGGAGCCGGTTTGGTAGCAGTGGGGACGTGTGGGATTCAGTCCAGCGGCAGCCTCAGCCCTGATGCTGCTGGTGGCTCTCTCCGTGCAGCCCTGTCTGCTGAAGCTGCTGATGTCTCGTCTCAGCAGAGGTTGTAGCCACCCTGCGTTGCATGATGGGGCCACGTGTGCTTGGCTGCAGGCTGCAGGCAGATCTGTGCTGGGTGTCTCAGAAGGAAGTTCCCACTTGAAAACAACACTCCAGCTGTACGTGTGCCTTTGCCAGTAACAGTCACTGGGATACGCGCTGTGTAAACAGAGGCGCTTCCCTGCCGCACCGCGGGACGGGCAGGGGGCTGGGGGTCAGCAGGGCCTGGCTGTTGTTCTGGGTGCTTTATGAGATCCCCTCTGTGTCCCTGGCTCTGCTGTCAGGAGCTGGCCACTCCAGCCTCCTGTGCTGCACAGGGAGTAGTCGGCAGTGCCGTCATCAGGGGGTGGGAGTGGCACCTCTACACAAGTTTCGTTTGTGGCATATTGCAGAATAATTGATCAGCAAAAACATTTTCAGAAATTCCACCTACTTTTTCTGGCAGCGGAATGAAACAAACCTGCGTTCTGGCAATGCCATGTGCAGTCCATGCCACTTGCATTAAAAAAAAAAACCAAGTCTTTTTTTATGGTGTAAGCCACTAGTTTTGGGGTTTTTTTATCTCTTACAACACTCTGGACCAATGTTCTTAACAGCAATAGGCGGTGATGTCATCTTTTAAGATTCGGAGGTTTGCTTGTTCATGAGCCTTTAAAAACTAGTCCCGTGCTTTCTAAAAGTGCAACCTCGGACCAAGCCACAAGAAACCACACTGAGTTAGAGAGACGAGAGTACCTCAGTACTCCGCATATGTTCAGCTGCCAGCAGCTGGACCCTCCCAAGCAGAGAGCGTGCATACACCACCACTGAGAACTAGTAAGGTAGGAGAAAGTACAGCTGGAGACGGCTTGGCTTGAGGCGCTGTGGAGGATGGGGAGAGCTCCAGGATATCAGAAAAAGCCTCAGAGGAAAGCGGAAATCGAGAAGTGCAGGTTTGTAACTCCGGTGTTAACAAACAGGCTGTGGTGAGGGTAGAGCAGCGCCTCTGCGGTGCATGGCCCATGAAGGCGGAGGGGGCAAGGAGGACTCTCTTTACAGTAACAGCAGATTGCGGGGTAGTTTTGAGCAGCTTTTCCCGTGGCGGGTGAGGCGCCAGCCGTCTCCCCCGTGCAGCAGGGCC
>NW_010402534.1:10864-12285 GCF_000710305.1 Buceros rhinoceros silvestris | reverse complement strand
GTTTGGAGCAGCTTTCCCCGTGGCGGCGGAGGCACAAGCCGTCTCCCCAGTGCAGCAGGCCCTGCTGGAGCGAGCCATGGCGAGCAATCGGCTGAGATCACGACTTGGCCAGTAACTCACCTGGACGTGGCTGTTGCCTTAGTTTGTCTCTCTCGCAGTACTGGCAGCCGCAGGAAGGCTCAGTCACACAGTCAGTTGCTGTGTAAACTCGGCTGTAGCTCAGAGAAGATCCTAAATGCTGAACACATCGCCAACATCAGAAGGGAAAAAAGCCCGTGTAAAAAGAAGTGGTAACATAACTGCTCATGCGGTGGACTTGATGTACCAGCGTCACTCTAGAGCAATTTATTTTTGTTTTCTGATGTAGTAGACAGTCTTTAATCTGCAGAGTAATTTTGGCCCTACAAGTTACTGAAATCAAAACTATGGGTAAGACAGCTCAGCCAGTTCTTCACTCAAACTTTTTCATGCTCAAAGGTGGTCAGGGGCAGAGGCAGTTTACCCTGATGACTGGGGGATCTGCTGCCTGCTTAGAACACAAGGACTGAAAGGGGACTCGTTCTTCTCGATGAGGAGCGCTGCTGGAGCGTGAGTTCTGAAATGGTGCTGATCGGGTGGCCTAGAACAGTGCTGAAGAAGTCCCTAGATGTAAACACATGCTTAAAATACCAGTGATTGCTGACGAGGTGAGACGCAAGAAAGGCTGGGTTCTCTCTTTTAGTTTCTGTGTAACCTGTTCAGACAAAGGGCAGAGCTCGCTGGGGCTGTGCTGAACTTTCAGCTTTGTGGGGCTGTTGAGCGAGTAGGGAAGATAAGCCCTTGTGCTGTAAAAGGACTTTTGTCTTTGTGGTAAGAAGGTAGTAAGAAACAGGGGACAGGAAATGCATAAACCTCATGGAGGGATTTACTGTCATTTTTTTTTTAAATAAATGACGCTTGGGGTTTGCTCGTGTCATGCTGAGAAATGGTTGAGCTAGCAGAGGTGAGTCCACAGCAGCACTGCAGGCAGGTTGTGAGCAGCGGAGCTACATGTGTGGAGCCGGGCGCCCCCACAACCGCAGACACTTTGTCTTCTCTGCTTTGTGCTCCCGAGAGCACCGGAGGAGCTGTGGGGCCTCCAGCCCAGCCGGGGAGCTGCACCCAAGGGAATGAATTCCTGACAACACCACGGGACGTTATGGTGCGAGTGGTCCTGCGCTGCACTGGGCTGCTTCTGCCTTGGGTTTGGCAGATTCTCCATCGCTCAGTGGGTCGCAGAACGGCACGGATGTTGTTCACGAGGCCCTCTGGAGATGCCATCCGTCCCACCGCTTGCAGCAGGACTGGCACCGGTGCTCAGGTCAGCTGGGGCCTTGTCTAGTTGAAGCTTGAAAACCTGCAAGGGCGGAAATTACACGACCTCTCTGGACAAGCTATTCCTG
>NW_010402534.1:10347-10766 GCF_000710305.1 Buceros rhinoceros silvestris | reverse complement strand
ACACAACGTCGCTGGACAAGCTATGCCTGCGGCCTGGCCGGAAGCTCCCAAGCTGGAGTTGTGTCCGTTGCCCCTGCTGCATCATCTGCTCCTCCTCAGGCCGAGTCCAATTCCTTCCACTGTTTTTCCAGAGAACGTGCGCTTCAGCTCCCTGAATGCCTTAGGAGCCCTTCACTGGAGCTTCTACGGGTTTTTGACATCCTTGTTGACTGGGAGGCCCAAAGCTGGACAGCAATATTGGACGCGCTGCCTCAGTGGCATCACGTACCAGGGGATAAGCGTGTCACTTGATTTCTTGGGCACATAATTCCCGGAGGAGCCCAGCCTGTGGCGTGCCTCCTTTGCAGCGGGAACGCTCTCTTCGCCCACGTTCCGCTTGACGTCAGTCCCACATGTTTCCGCAGGGTGGCCACTGAGCT
>NW_010402534.1:9644-10264 GCF_000710305.1 Buceros rhinoceros silvestris | reverse complement strand
CACGTTCCGCTTGACGTCAGTCCCACCTGTTTCAGCAGGGTGGCCACTGAGACAGCCGCTTCCCAGCCTCTAGTGCACGCTCTGTTATGCAAGATGCTACCCTGGTATTAATAATAATTTTAAAAGACAAGTTATTAAATTGTTAAATAATAAGACAAAGACCTAAAAAAATTATATGTAAATTACTTTTGCAAATTAAGTATCTTGTCTATTCTCCCTGTTTGCCCTGAGAGACCTCAGACAAAGCGCCTGTGACAGCACAGTAAGAACTATTTCGGTACTTACATTATCAGAGAATGCAGTGCTTAAATGCCACAAAATGCATTTGGTTTCCAGACCAGGACATTCCTTCAGCCGCTCCTTTTTTACAAAGAGAAGTATCTTCTCCGTGCAGCAGGGGCCACCGAGCGCCATGCCGGCTGCTGGCACTGGAGCTGACCAGCTGGCCGCCATATGTGGCCACAGTAGGAGCTGCTTTCTCAGCAAGAAATGAGGAGGTGGAAGGGATGGCTGTGATCCAGCGCTCCAGTCCACGGGGCAGTGTGCTGAGCCCAGCCCTGCTTGGCAGCGGGGAAACTGCAGTCTGCTCAGTGGTGAAGAAGGTGGAGGCCAGGAGCCAC
>NW_010402534.1:0-9601 GCF_000710305.1 Buceros rhinoceros silvestris | reverse complement strand
GTGCTGCCCAGTGTGAAAAAGGGGGTAGCCAGGGAGCCACTCCAAAAAAACCAACATCTCCCCAGTGGCTCCTGGACATTTTTGGGAGGGGGCTGCTGCTACTGCTTCAGCAAGTGTGTGGCCACAGCCGTGGGATATTTATGTGCCTCCACAGCTTGGCAGCTGGCCAGTCCTTTTTTAACTTTTCCTTTAAGGAAACATCCGCGGAAGGGAAATGAGGCTCCAATGGTTTCTTTCAGCAGATCCCAGCACAGAAAACTAAGGGGAGAGAAGTTTTCAGGAATGGTCTTGCTTTTATACTTACTTTCTTGAAAGGCGTATTATCCAGCAAGTACCAAGCGTAAGTATCCTTCTCTAGCTCCAGAACAAACCAGTGGAAATTACACCGCTGAACGCAACCGAAAGGCTGGTGGGGGAAGGGAGCGGGTGCATGGGTTCCTCCTTGAATGGTGGCTGTATGTTCAGCGTTCCAATTAGCGTGGATGCCAGCGGAGGTCACCATGCTGTCCTCTGTCGGCACCTGAACTCCTCTGCCTTTTGTCAGGTCTGCTGCCACACCAGGAGTATGTGGTTTAATACGGCTTTGTGGCGACTCACAGCCCTGCAGTTCTCAGAGCGTTCCTGAAGCGCGGGGAGGTTTGCTGTCCCTAGGAGAAGGATGGATGGTGATACAGGAAATGGTGAGTAGAAATGAGTGGTGACTGGCTTTTGGGATGGAGAGGTCCATTGTGCTTTTTTTTTAGCAGCGGCAAGTGGTTCAAGGGAGCTTGCTGAGGTTTAGGAAGAAAGGGCTGAACTTCTTCTATCCATCTGGGAGTCTGAGTCCGAGTCTGAGTAGGTGGATACTGAAGAACATGGCACTTGGATACTACCAGAGCTAAGAAATCAAGTCAAACTTCTGTCGCAGCCTTCCAACACTGCCTCACAGGGTTAGCCTCGAGGGCTTTAAATGTTGGATGAAAGCGTTATAAGCACAGCATGTGATAATCACTGGTAGTTCCAGATTTCTCGGAGGGGGAGGGGGGGCTGAACAGGGGGCTGAACCCCCTCTGTTTTGAGGAACTGGCTGTTGTAAATGTTTTTGCTCTGTATTTGCTCTGTGAAGGACTCCTGCAACAGCCGTTTGTGATCATGTATCTGCCCCAAAATAAATCACTTACTAGCTTTTCATCTTCAGCGATGTTGCTGCTATCTCAGCTGGAGCCTGAATGCCTCCTGACAGGGAAGGGGATGTTAACTTCCCTTTAGCTGCTTAAATAACAAACACATTGTAAACGGTCTGTTGTCAGGGACTGCGGGCACCCTCGCTGCAGACTTGCTCAGAAGGACTAGTCATGGGCATAACGGGCATCTCTGCAGGTGCAAACTTCTGCATCTCTGCCCTGGTTTGAGCTAAACCAGAACTAACTTTCTGTTCAGTGATTTTCTTCCAAGTCCCTGCACTGTCTGAAGTTAACGGTGTATTTGTGCAGACAGTGTCTGCTTCCAGCAGTGACAACGCTGGAGGTTTACAGTCACTGCCAGGGACCGGTGTGCAGAAAGGCTCTGGCTTGTACTTGCTCCTGTGCAGACCAAGGCCACTGCTACATCCTGTGAGTCACGGTGGGGGTGCAGTATGTTAGAGGGTCTAAGTGAAAAGCCACACTGTGGGGAGGAGTGGACAGGGCAGGTGACCCAAATCTGACCAACAAGGTGTTCCATCCCACAGACGTTATATCTGGTACAGAGCTGAGGGATCACGAGGGTTAAGACGTCCTCTTCTTCAATGGCCGGCATCCAAGGAGGCCTCTGTCCATTCTTCTACCTTTGATCCCAACCCACACGTTCCTGAACCCAGCTTCTGTCTCCCACTGAGTTCAGTCTGGGACTTTCCCAGTGCCTGCCTGGCAGTGTCAGTGGTGGTGTGATCATCATCAGGGGAGTTTGATGATATTAGTTTTGTACAGACTTCATTTTATTATTATTATTTTTATAATTATATTATTACTCTTTCATTAAAGCTCTTTTTTTTCCCCAGCCCGTAAGTCTCTCTCCCTCATTCCCCGTCTCTTCCCCTTTGGGAAGGGAGAGGGGTTAATAGAGAATATGTGTCTTTGGTTTAGTGGCCAGCCCAGCGTTAACCAGCGACAGTCTGCATCCTCTGCACAGTGTCATGGTGATGAGGTGATGGAGAAAGATGCTTCTCACTGGGCTTGGCCACCTGGCAAAGGTAAAGGTGGTAAGAGCTCTTGACCTGGATGATGAGTATCAGCCAGAGTTGTAAAGCTTGTAGGTGAACTCCTAAAATCTGGCACACACATGTATGCATGCATGAAGGCCGAGACATCTCATGGATCACACTGTGATCACCAGAGTTGATCACAAGCCACTTGCCGTCGACAGGGGAGATGAAGATCTGTTGTCAGGGGAGAGAAGCCACGTTGGCTGAGAGCACACCTCTTTGCTACAGCATTTGACAAAATAGACAAGGAGTTAAAAAAATAAGCAAAGCACGTGTCTCCTTCTGTCCAGCGCCTGAAGACAGAGAGGGGGACTCTTTGGTTCTGTTAACCACATCACCACAGTCTAAGGCTGGGTATTTCTGGAGACGTGGCCAGCCTTAAAGAGCAAGTGCCCTGCAATGACATTGTCTGCTCCCACGGTACGTTTTAGGTACCATCAGTGGGCTCCTGGCATGTTCAAGGAAGTTCTGGGCGCTGATGCAGTCTTGCTCATGACTGATGACAGAAGCTTGAAGAGCCTCCTTAGGACAAACTGCTTGTAATCTTTCAAACAGATAGAGGGATGCTGTGACCTGTTCCCACAGGGACAGGCAGACCTACTGCTGAACAGCTCTCAGGCAAACTACGAGCCCGTGCAGAAAAAAAATAGAGAGCGCGTGAAAATGTGGGGGCCTATGAACAGCCTTACTCAGGGTGCTCCTAGCCAAGAACAAAAGTCTGCATTTTCCTCAAATCATCCCATCCATAGCTCTACCTTCTCTCCATCACCTGCTCCCCCACCTCCATTTGCAGGATTAGCAGCCGTACTTGCTTAGTGTAGTATTTTCATTTTAAGTGTGGGAAGGATAAATTTTCCAAGACCTCGAGTCACATGAACTACAACTCCATTTCACTTCTGACATTTAATTAATTCTTGGTTCTTCAACTGTAAAAAAAAAAAAAATAAAATAAAATCAAAGGATCATCTGAACGTACTGGAAAACCTTTGTTTTGATCAGCTTTCCAAGGCAGTAACAACGTATTTGTTCCAAACTTTAAATGGAGCAAAACAGCTTTCACTGGTAACCACTGAGGTCCTGAGCTAAATGCCTGGATATAGGAGTCGGCAAGGCATGGGAATGAGTTTACTAGGCTGGGGGAAATCTTTCACTTGGGAGCTCATTACAACGGAGTTCACACAGTACTTCACTGTTATCTGGACTGCTTACACCAGAAATAGCAAACATACTTCACCCCTGCCTTAAAAAGCCACCCTACCAAAAGCCAGGCTCAGTGACAGGAGGTGACCCTCCCTCTGCAGCGCTTGAGGACTTGGGGAGGGTGATGGCACACACGGGACAGCCTGGAAGCCTGCGGAACGCGGTGAGAGCCAACATCTCCCCAAAATCTCTGCTGGGTAAAGAGGTAATGACGAATTTGGGATGACAGCTCTACCTGCCTCTGCTCTCAGCTTTGGAAGAAGTTCTTGGGTTGTGAGCCTGTTGCAGTTGTTGATGCCTGAAGCATTAAGTTTGTTTTAGTGAAAGGCGTTGTGGCGCAGAGGCCATCTGATGGCACACGTCTCTAGTAACGGAGCTGGAAACTAACCTCTCACTGTGGGGCTTTGGCCCCTTGCCTTGACCGAAACTCTCGGAGGAGGCAAACACGTTTTCCCAAGAGCATCAGAGCACCGCTTCTGCGGCGAGCGGGAAGAGGAAGGTGTTGGGGAGCGAATGGGGCTACAAACCCATCTATTTATTTTGGTGGTGTTTGCGATCGCTTTAAGAGGATTTTACTAACTTCAGGGATAAAAACTAAACATGCTTGTCTGTTGCCGTTCAGTGACCAAGTAACACAACTATCAGTGAAATAATCAGGATTTTAACGACTTTAGGCTATAAAGCTGCTGTACTTCATTCTCTCCTTTTTAAAGTTCATTCAGAGAGCTGAAAACCAAATGTCTCCAAAATTACTATTTCTCTTCCTTTTTAGTAACTGCCCAGTAAGTTTTGAGGACTATTTTGAACCTCAATAAAGCAAGAACATCCATCATTAGCAGCAACACTGAAAATAAAGTTGCCAAGTCTGATAACAAAACACAGATGCATGCTATGTGTTCCCACCAATGACTCGCGTTAAAAAAATCAGCATTAAGAGGGATATGGCTTACTAATTTAAAAAATAGTTAGGAAATTGTTTTCAAATGTTAAAATTACTTCTACCAAGTTACTACAAATTTTATTTTCCTGTGAACGTATCCTAACGTATGACAACTCACAGCTTTTTGGTGGGAGATTTTTGGTGTTTGCCCTGTCCCCCACCCTTTCAACAGGGGTTTGTAACAATCCACTTTCCATAGCTGGCACAGCAGCAGCTGCAGCGGCGCTTCCAGTAGTTATGCCAGACTTTTTTTTTTCCCCTGCATGCTTAACCGTGAGCATTCGTCCCTCTGCTATTGCAGGCCCTCCCCTTTCAGGCCAGCTGAGCCCTGCTCACAGCTTCCTTGTTTCACCTCCCCCAACCCCACCCCATTCAGCAAAGGCTCTGGCTTTTGGTTCGTTCGATTCAGCCTCAGCCTTTACTAGATCACGAATCTCAGCAGTCTCGGCCAGACCGCCTGCACATTGCCTCTTCCCCCGTTTTTCTGTTAACATCTGGCATGCTCATTTTACATTCGGACAGCGTGGCAGAAGTATCAGATTGGCTATCTACGCAATGCAGATACATCTGGAATTTCACAGTTAGCGGCCAGAACTGCTAATACTGTGGTTAAGCTGCGACTGAGCTAATATCCTTCAATGCAGTAGCTTAAACCAACACCAGTTAACACCACAGAGGACCCGGAGCTGCAGTCTTCCCCAGGTTTTTTCATTTACACGTATCGTGATGCTTCTGCTTTTTTCTCCACAGTCGCAGTACTCGTGCATTTTGAAGGATGCCATTATGCACAAGCCAGTGTCTCTCCTATCAGTACAAACCAGCATTCTCTTCTTTCTCCACAACTGCTCTTTGTCAAAGACTAAATTTCATCTGCGCGCTTTTGTTTCCTCACTCCCCGGCTGAACTATGACCTTGCAGCCAGAAGACCCCCTGCTTAGGTTGCAGATCCTTTTCTTGGGTCAGATAGGAAAGAACTCAAGCACGTATTAAAATAGGAGCTTGCTAAGTCCTGATTTATGGCTTGCTCAGTTTCCCACTGCCACCCCAGAGGCTTTAATGAGGCAACACCTCCTACCCCATCCAAAGGGAAGGAGCCTCCTGCCCCCTCCACACAGTGGCAGGGAAACATTTTTATCTTCTGAATGAGAGCTAGCTACCAAATTTTGAGTTTAGATTTTGCTGTGAGGACAGAAAGTGTTTCATTGTGCTAACTCAAGTTTTCTGGAGACTTTTTATATCAAACCATTGAACTGAATGTCCTCCATAAAACTTACTTTTATCGTTTCCTCTAGAAGAAATAGGAGGAATAGAAGGAAAAAACCGGATCAAAGTATCTAGGTTTGTTTTCTTCTTTTAAGAGGCAAAGCCGGAGAGGGTAGAACTTTATTTATCTTAGTGCAAATGGCATGTTTCTTCAGTGCTTTCATGTGTATTTCCAAACGAAGTAAGTAGAGCAGTGCTGCTGTTTACATCTGTATTCCCAAACCTCCCCTCACCTACTTGTGTTAACAGCAGACAGCAAACTCTTTCAAACTAAGTACAGGGTGGAGGGAAGGGACTGTTTTTTAATAGTCCTTTATACAGGTTCGGTGAATGCCTTTAGATCAAAAAGTACTTACGCATAATATACTATAAATCATTTTGCGAAAAATGTAAGCACACGGTGTCACTGCTGTAGACCAAAGCAAGCAAGAAGTACTGTGCCATCACCCATCTTTTTACCACTAACACTGTGTTTCCAAATAAGATGGTTTCTTTGAAATTATATAGTGATATTTCTTTTAATTGAAAATACACAGCGAAATACTTAAGTGGAACATGCCTTAAAAAACCCCCAAACAACAAACTACTGACCCTTGCTACTTACAAATAATGTCAATTACTATTCCACTGATTGTAAGGAAATGTCTTAAAATAGAAGTGGAAGATTTTTAATCAAGGAAAAAGGTTAGTTACTGACATAGCTTAGACTGCTTCTGAAGTGTGACTTTATTGGTAGTTGTGCACAGAGCAAAAATGGAAACCCTTCAACTTCACAGTGTATGTACATTATTGGAAGTTATTCTGCGGCAGAAAATCTCACAGTGGCTACTGGTATCACCCACCTTGCACAAGCAAAGCCTTCACCTGCTTTCAATATTCCTGTTTCACCAACAGCACAATTAACAGTAGCACTGAAGGATACGTTTACTCAGAGTACAGCTGATGAAAATATTTACCTGCAATTAAATGGAATGTAATTGTAACTTCGCTAAACCAAACCATTCTGTTTATAATGGAAGTTAAAGCAGTCCCAAAACACTGTCATTAATCCTCTGAGACCCTCCAGTAGAAGAGGACTGACCCTCCAGTCAGTTTCCAGATTGTTTAGCAGGAGGTCATTCCTAACTGCAGAGGTAGTCACACACATACAGACCTACGTGTACGTCATAAAGAAAGGCTTGTATACTGACTCAACAGATTCACTATTAATTTCTTGCTCACATTTGCCAGGAAAACCAGCATGATTTATCAGTTTTAGGCATCTCACACATTTACAGGGAAGAGTGCCCGTTTTGGACCACCTTCTCCTACAGCTGTATTAGACCACAGATTCCTCTACCGCAGACTATGAATCACTCCTTTCATTGCCAACATGTTTTCTTTCTGGATCAAGAGAACTGCCTTCAAATAACATTTTGTTTCTCATTCCTTCTTTAAGCATTCTTTGACGGATCCTGTGTTGGGCCAAATTGTACCTGCAGTAAAACCTAGAGGAGAGGATGAAAAGAGAAGACGATTCGCTGCTTTATATGTGTGACAGTAGCAAATCAGAGTTATTCAGCCAGTTGAAACCACGTATAATAATGCTAGCAAAAATCATTATGAGGCGATACCTAATGAAAATACTAGAGTAACTGCTAGTTCTTGAAGGCAAACATTATGCCACTGAGGAGTGGAACATACAAGTCCAATGAAAAATGCTGATTTCTGTAATTTAGATCTTAATTTCATGACCATTTAGGATGCTGCCTTTGTAATTAGGACAGAAGGATGCCATATGTGAAATAAAAATAGAATTAAGAAAGACGGAAATAACTCAGTGGTTTGATCTCTTAGGACTCAGGAAAGAACAGCTACGATTTTTAAAAATATATTAACATAAAAATTCAAAGGTATTGAACACTTTTCTTGCTTTGGGGAGAAGGAATAGGACGCTTTGCGAGACAAGTTTTTTTACGGAGTTTTAAAAACACTGTGAAAGGTTGCATGGGGACCGTGTTGTACAAAACAGCCAGTGCAGGTCTGTCAAGAAGCATTTTACATACCAGTATCCTAACATTGTGCAAATAAAGCCACCGACTGCAAAGTCACAAGATCTTCTAACTCTACCTGAAAGAAAAACAAAAAATCTCCAAAAAATTAAGAGAAAAAACCTTGGATGACTTCCCATTATTAATAAAACCTAACAGCAAATAAGAATTAATTTTTCCGTGCAATGAATATATATAATAATAAATACATAAAATCCAGAAAGAGGTACTTACTAGTTGCTAAAAAATGTCCGAGACCCACAACCAAAGATCCCAGGGAGCCATAGAGCACTGATTCTCGTGCACATGGGACGCTTTTAACATCAAGAAATCCCAGGAGTTTAAAGGACTGTAAGGAAAACCAAACAAAAGCCCACACAGCATGAATACAAAAAATTGCTTTTGTAGATGTCTATAATGGCAACTCCTTTGTAAAACTGACTTGTCATCTTAGTAGTCAAAAATATCCACTTGAGGATTTCCTACTTCCTGGGTTGTATCTGAGCAAAAGCGAACATGCACAGCTCTATCAGGAACGTTTCAGAAGAGTTCACTGTTGATTCAGGCAACATCATTTCGTTCAAACCTGTTGACCTGTCCTTTCTACTGAGTATTATAAAAGAACTATTTCATTTTTTCCTTTACGCTCCTCCCGAAAAGGAAGGAGGAAATCCCCAGTAATCCACCATCTTTGTTCAGAACCAACATGCATCACAACAAATAGGTAAGGTTACAATCAATTACGCAGTTACGCCAGGTAGTTTTAATATCTGAAAAGGCTAATGTGCTTAAAAAAAGTGAAATTACTGCAGAATGCACGTGTAGTAGAAAACCTTATACTGAACACTTAATAAGAACATTTATAAACTAGTAATTTTTAACCTAATCCTATCTATAGGAAGGGGCTGTGCACAGAAATTCTATATCCAACACCCAAGTTTTCTAATGAACCTACTGATAAAAATTATTCAAACTATTTAATACTCTGTCTCACATCTATAACCTATCCCAGCTCATATTTATCAGTTTTCTATTTAATTTTCAGATAATTACACGTGGCATTCACAAACCCAACTATGAGCTGACCAAGATGTTTTTCATTTTAGAGGTGCCTATACCGGCTTCTGCATAATCCAACTCTTCTGACTCGCACACAACTCATCATTTTCCACCTGATAAACATCCTTGCAAATGCATGCTGGTGCCACATGCAGGAGTGAGAAACTACATACAAAAAAGGCTTCGAGGTAACATGGGTCAGGCACATCTTTCTGCTATTAATTCTTTTGTTGCAGATAGTGTGAGAATTTGTCTTTGTTGTTGTTTAAATCCTTAAATACCACCTGTGTAGCTGTGTCAGCTATTATCTGGAATGATTTTTAACATTTTTCTTTTTAGATTACTTGGACACAGCAGGTTTTGAAGATGAAATACTATAGTCAACTATTTGTGGAGGGCTGACAACTCTGTCGTGAAACATGTCTGGCTGTGGCAATAGGGATGGCAAGCATCTGACAACAGCTGGATTTGTATGCAAGTATGGAAACCCCCATCAATAATTTTATGCGTTCCCTATGGACAACCACCAGCTCTTTCCACATAATCCCTGCGTACAAGTGAGACAAAAAGGATGTGGTCTCTGTTGGTCTAATCTCCTAGTGAGTAATTTCAAGTTCTCTCATATGGAAGGTGTCACTTGATACGTTGCTGTTGTTGACTAAGAAGGTATCCCTGCTACATCCACGCAGCATGATGCACCCTTTTAAAATAGCATTTCACCTGTTGCTATACTTGAAACACTTGTGATGTCTCTAACCATTGCTAACGACCGGCGCTGCAATGGCTCAAGTGTCACGACAGTGTTTCAACCACAAACAGAAAGCGCCGCGGAGGGCTTCGTGTTAAGACAAGCACAAGGCTCCCACCCCACCCGCTCGGCCCGAGGGG
>NW_010402533.1:301-3057 GCF_000710305.1 Buceros rhinoceros silvestris | reverse complement strand
GGGGCCGGGGGAGCGCGGGGCGGCCGCGTTGGACCGCGCGGCAAGTCGGGTCCTGAGTCGTTGCAGCGCTAAAGCGGAACCGCTGCGAAATGGGTGTTTATAAAAGTGATTACAGGTTGAAGTTAGTATGGGGGGGAGGGGCTGGGGTGTAAAAGTTTTGCCTTTCCCCCCATTGTTCACGATAGAGCAGGAGAAACGCGCGTGGCTGGGTCACAAAGATCTCCGACGTGCGCGTCCGAATACACCGCCCGCACAAGTGATTACAGGTTGAAGTTAGTATGGGGGGGAGGGGCTGGGGTGTAAAAGTTTTGCCTTTCCCCCCATTGTTCACGATAGAGCAGGAGAAACGCGCGTGGCTGGGTCACAAAGATCTCCGACGTGCGCGTCCGAATACACCGCCCGCACCGGGTGCAGACACGGCTGGTTTGGGGGCTCACAGCACACGCCATCAGAGCAAAGACATCCGTCTCAAATACCCACTTTTACCCCATGACATGCCAGGAGAAATGTTTTATGGCTTAACTGAAAGAAGGCTTAGAAATACTCCGTTAGCAAGATCAAGCACAAAGAATAGGAGATCCCCAAGATGTTCCGTTTTAAATCACACATTGCGAGAGAACTAACAGGTCATTATCAGCTGTAATTCTAATTTAGTTACAGGCGATCTGGAGCCCTCTTCTCCCCTCCACGTTAAGTAACAGACTCAAACCGCTCTCTGATTATTGCCTGGGGTCTACAATGAGCTTTGGTGCATGATTAGGAATATTTCCAGAAAGAATCGGTAGACCACATCTGACGTCCCACCCCCTGTTAGAATTAGACCACATCAAAGGGCCCCTTTTTGTCTTCAAAAATGGTCACCAGACAACTTAAAATATACAAGAGCGGGCTTATGGTTTATTGTATAGATGTCTGATTAGAGCAAACGGACTTAAGGCTGCTGGCTCTCCGGTGTTGTACCAAGCCAGCCAAGGTAGGTGCAGCCCTTTGATACTCCCGTGGAGGTCGCATTCATGTCGTTTGAAAAGAAAACAGTAAGGATGGTCCTAGAAATGTTCCCCTCCCTTAAGTAGAATACAGAGCGCTTGGGAAGCCTGTCTGTGTCAGATGCCCAGGGAGGAAAGATTTGTAGATGATGGTGCTAATTATGAAAATGTGATCAAGATGGAAGCAATTTGAGCAAAAGTCATTAACGTGTTACTCTTCCACCCACTAGTCTTTGGGGTTTATTAGCGCGGTGGGAGGGGGGCGGGAGGAGGATCTTGCGGCTTTGGGTTGTTTTTTGTTTTTTTTTTTTTTTTTTTTTTCTTCAGAGCACTAATGAGAATGCCCTGCAAATCCCGAGCTGCAAAAGGTCCCCTGCATGGGGCGATGCAGCGGGGTGGGGACGAGACCGGAGCGTTCCTCGGAAGAGATCGCTCTCATTCCTGCACGTTGTTCGGTTGTATCTCGCCTTGCCGCGGTGCCGAGGAAAGCATCTTTCCAGAGACGCGGGGCTTGTTCAGAGATACTGTTCTGGTACCGCTTTTAGCTCGTAGCTCGTCAGAAGTTACGAGTCCGTAGGACACGAGGTGCATTCCCGAGAGGAAGGTTTTCCAGAAGAGTTCTTGTTCGAGGAGGGGTTGAAGGGTTTGGCCCACCACCCACCGCCGCGCATACACTCCAGGACTGGAGTCCTGAGTGGCTGTTTCCCTATTTTTACGTGGATATGGTGCTTTAATTATTTTAATCTTCAGTCGTTTACTTTTGCTATATATACTGGAACTACATGACTGCCTGGAAGTGGCACTGCAGCAGAACAGCAATAAAGAATTAATTGTACAAACATTTATCATCCCCAGATCAAACTCTCCTTGTGAGGCTGAGGCTTAACTTGTGGAGAAGGAAGGGGGGAGGCAGGGGTGGCAATGAGAGAGGGGTGCTTGCGGGTTTTTTATGTGTTGCCTTTTATTCCAGACGACTATATAATGAAAAGCTTTTAACCTTGGAGAACTACTAAATATTAAACACAGCTTAAAATAGGGAGTTGCTTTGGAGATCGTTTCTTCCTCCTCCCAGTCCTTATAGGAAAAGGTCATATCCCTTCCCTTATTTTCCCACTAGTAAAAGCTTCCCTTTTTAAAGCTCTCTTTAACATGTAAGAAAATCCTCAGGCTCTACGTAAGAATGTCTTTTAAAAATATTTTATGGACTTCTTGTTCACCAATTCTGGAAAAAAAAATTATATTGATCAAGGTCAAACGATTGAATTCTGCCGTGACTCACTTCAAAGGTGTATTTGTGTGCCCTTCAAGCACATTAATACTAATTATCTCTCAAACACTTCCCCAAAACTCCTACTGCCTGTTTCAGATGCAAATCTAATTAACGAGCTGCCTTTGAGTAGCACACAGGGACGGCGTAATTCACGGAGCTGTTGGACCTTTTGCCTTCTTTTCTGTTTATTTATAGGTGCCTCCATCATATTTTGAAAGCGGAGGCAGTTGTGTGAAGCTCCAGGGTAGAGAGTGCAGATCTGCTACAGCTAATGAGAACTTCCAGAGTTAAGGAAAAGGATTAGCCAACTGCTTCTTGCAAACGCGTTCGGGGACGTACATCCTATACTCGCAGGGCCCCGCTTTGTCTAAGGCAATTTAGAAATTACTGAATCTTGAAAGACCTACCTAAATAACGCGTGTTTTTCGTAACCGTGAGCCGACCCATTTAGTAATAACTGCTTGCTTTCGACACCGGAAACAAAGCGGAGAGAGGGAGAG
>NW_010402533.1:0-209 GCF_000710305.1 Buceros rhinoceros silvestris | reverse complement strand
GACACCGGAAACAAAGCGGAGAGATGGAGAGCACACTGAAACCCCCCTGACGCCTGAGGGAGAGCCAGTAAATCGTGAGCGTCCCCCTCCAGCCTCCCGAAACGCCGGGACTCGCACCCCCTGTCCTGCTCTCTTTCAAAAACTACCTCCCGAAGATGTTTGCTTCGAACATCAGCCCCCCCCTCCCCGCCCCCGGCTGCACCCCCTGG
>NW_010402532.1:14981-15254 GCF_000710305.1 Buceros rhinoceros silvestris | reverse complement strand
TTGGTGTGTTATCAATCCCTTTTTAGCCACAAGTGCAAAGCACAAGCATTATAAGGGGTGCTATGAGGAAATTTAACTTCATCCCAGCCAGACCCTAACTAGAAGGTACTTGATATATCACAAACTCCTAATTAAGAAGATCATAGCTTCTTTCTGATCAGAATAATCGTGATGTATAATAATGGATTTTCCAAAATATTTCAAAGTTTAATGATGATCGAATGTTGAGTGACTATTGTATGTTTGTTTTTGAAAAAACGCTTCTTTCAGCAG
>NW_010402532.1:0-14859 GCF_000710305.1 Buceros rhinoceros silvestris | reverse complement strand
CAGGAACTTGAGCCATTTCATTAATTTTGGTCATATTAATTCTTTCAGAACCTCTACATTTTAACTACTGTAGCCAACTATTACTTCTTTGTTGGCATTCTTTAGAATGTACTTTGTGCATATATTTGTATATAAAATATTTGTATTTAGAAGGAGTTTCTCTACCATTGGTCTATTTTCCAGATTGTTCAAACTGCATGTAGCAGTACGGGTGTTCAAACTAGGCCTTTTGGAAAATCTGCCAGAGCGTTCTGGAGAGAGAACTGTGAATTAAAACAAAACCAATGAAAAACTATTAAGAACTACTGGGCTTTGAGGAGATGGGAGATCATCAGTAATCTTCCTGTATAATTATAAATTTCTGGCATTTCTTGGTAATTTTCTGGCTTTGATAGGAATTCATTCCTCCTACAGCGTAGGATCTTAGAATGTTGTCGTTTACTTCAAGTAGTTTTAAGTGCATGGAGTTTCGGATTTTGGGTCTTTTTTGAAAGCAACTTTTGCTTAGCACAACCACAGTGGATCTACTTCAACTTCTATCTTTTCTGTATCTCCATCTTTTAATTAATTTTTTATGGTTCAGAAGAATCTATTTCATAAGTAATATTTCTTCTTGGAGTGCTCTGCCTTGTGTTCTTACTGTTCAAATACACACACAGCGAAACTCTCCTGTGTGAAGAAAAATAACTGGTGTTCATGTAGAATAGCCGCTCCAAGTATGTCCTCATGTGTACTTAAAAAATAGTACCTTCCTTTTCCCTGAATTTTTCTACCTAAATTGTAATCTCCATAGTAATTTCATGTGTTTCCCAAAAAGATCCAAGGATGTTTTTCTTGCTAATATTCATCCCATTAATATTTCAGATTGTCAGTCTGACATTCAGGAAGAACTGGAATATTAAAGGAACAAGGGGAATTACTCTGTATGCTTTCAAGATGCACGAGGACTGTGAAGCTTTTTATACGAAAAAGGCTAATCAATCTTACTTTATTTTATCTAAGAGCAGCAAAGGTAAATTACAAAGCTTGTGACAAAGACACATAAATTGGCAGTTTGCAGAAATTTAGCACTACAATAACTGTGTCAATCACATTAAAATCATTAAAGTAGTATGAACATGTTTAGGAAGACTTCTTGTAGAATTATGATTCACAATTTAAATTTGTTCTTCCAGTCAAAAAAACGTATTTGTTTGGCTTCAGTTTAAATATTCTGCTATGTGAATACTAATGATAGTGCTTTAGAAAAATAAAGGCAAGCGTGATGAAACAGATCATTAGGTCATTCAGTCATTTATCTTGCTGATGATAGCAACAAATACTTTATTTCTTTAAAAAAGACAAAAGGTGAAGGAAAAATGTAATGGGTTCTCCTGAGTACAGGAGTGTGGTCCAAACACACACACATGCACACACACACACAAGGAGTTTGGAATTATTCCTCAAATCCTTAACAGCTTTTGCAATTCCACTATCATTAATTTTTATTCACCACTAATATACATACATTTAATGTAGATAGATGTCTACATTTAGATGCCAGCAATCCAAATCTTGAAATGACATTTTCCTCACTTGTAATGAATATATCAGAATTAGATTAACTATGCCATAGGCAATCTAGTCATCTAACTTAGATCTGTCTCCTCGTTATGTTATGGTTATGCCGGTTAAAGCTTACCGACATAGCAACATTCTTTTTTTTTTATGTTTGTACAACAGCAAGCACATATAAGTCCTGAGGGTACAGACATAACCATAGCATAAAAGACACAAAGAATGTTTTTCTAGGAATTATTTCCAATATATACTTTTGAGGCAATTCCTTTTTTATAAGCATCTATGCAGGTGTGTGGGATGGAGGGTGGCATAGAAGGAGGTTTGAGGAGCTTTCTTACCAGTCAATTTAACTTCCAGTTCCGAAATAAATAACTCCAAGCTAGTTGCTGTCAAGCACTTTATTCAAAGATGAGAACATACATATTTATATTGTATGTAAAAGGATTTGGACTTCGGCTTTTTAAAAAATAAATATTGTATCAATAATTATATTAATGGAAACATTTGGAAGTTAACCAAAACCATATTCATGCAGTTCTAAGTAGTAATCAATTATTTAGATTCATCACTTCAAAGCAGGTGTTAGTTTGAAGCTGGCATGTCATGCATTCTTTCAAGCTTGCTTTTAACAATTCTAAACATAAAATCACATAAGCACACCTTAGAAAGAGATTATATTCTTAAAAATTGTGACAAATTAAGAAATTATACGATCGATGTTGATCTTAGTAATGTGATCTTTAATTACATTTTCGACCCACAAGATACACGGACTTACATTTAATGAATGTCTTAGCCATCAAATATTCAGGTATGGAGTTTTATCTGGACTACCAGGACCCTTTTTATAGTTAGTGGAGAGGTATAGGAAGCTCTAGAAGATGTTTCATTGTATCAATTTTAGGAAGCATTGGATTGCCCTCTGTCACAGCTCAAAAATACCTCAAACTGTGAATGCTAACAGGCTACAAATATCTGGGGGAGGGTCGGGTAGAAGGTTGAATGTCCGGAACTGAGCTTCTGAACTCTCAGGCAGAAGACTCCTACTTGCCAGCCACAGTGGGTACAGGTTGGTTTTAAGTTTCATGACAAAGGGATTAAACAATACTCTATTTAAGAAGGTAAGAGACATGGGGCAGAAGCAGCAACTGATAAGCTGATCATGCATTGTTTTTCTCATGCCAAAACCCAGGATTCGTGTAAAAAGAAATTATCTTGGAGAAAAGAAGGGAGCTGGAAAGAAGATGACAATCCTGGCTGGAGAAATAATCTGGGAAGTGGGGGAAGATCACAGAGATCAGAGAACTGCATGGAGACAAAATTTGGGGAATGCCCAGGGAGGGATCTTCGTCAGTGACACCCAGGAGTGATAGCTATAAGCAACACGGCATTAACAGATACAACTTTCTGCCCAGCCTTCCTAGGCCAAAAGAGAATTTTGCGTTGGGAAAAATAATGCCATGGGTTAGTGAGTGAGCAAGCACATGAACAAACTTATGAGGTAATCAAGCAGTCTAAAATCCTTCAGTCTCACTGTTGTTATCTAGATCCACCTTCTGATTCCACCATCCAGACACCCGTAATCCAGATCCACTATTATTTGTCATTTATTCAGTTTTGCCTATTAATGGTGCTTGTATAGTTCTTACTCGTCTCCTACGCACCTGGGATTAGCATCTGCAGCAGGACAGCACGCAATAGCCATGATCTCTCCAGGAGCTTTGAATTCCAGCCTCCAAACATTTAACTCTTCTTTTAGAAGAGCACATCAAGGACCTTGCTGATTAGACAGACACCAGCCAGTTATTATACAATACTATGGGTTATCATTCACTGTGTCTTGCCTGTGACACCCTCTTGAAGTGACTTCTCCCTTTTTTTCATGAAACTACCCGCAACAGGTAAAGACCCGAGAGTAATAGCTAAATATAGAGCATGCCATTGGTCAGATATACCTAAGATTACTTTTCTCCTTGTAATCGTTACAAAGCATTTATTAACATATATTCACATTCATCATTTGTCTGTGATTGGATTAACTTACTTTGTAACTGATTAACTTACCCAAGCAACCCTTCACAGTCAGTTTTATCTTTCGTTGCTGGAATAGTCATGTATCATCAACAAACTTTGTTCACCGTGTTTTCCAGATCATTGATTGGCATAGATTCACAGCACTGAACCCTGCAGGAACATCATGTTATTTTTCCATCACTGTAAAACTGATAATCTGTTCCTGTCAATCTTGTACATGTAATACAAGCAGTTATCAACAACTTTGAAGAAATCTTTGCTCTTATCTGATGACAGTTTAATTTGGGTAAGGACATCTAAGATGAACTTTTTTTGGAATATAAGCACATTTACACAGTGAATTACTCTTGATTATATAACTGTAAATTCCTTCAAAACACTCCAACACATTCTAAGACATTTCTTTCTACCAGCTTTGTTGATTATTCCCATTACATTTACCACCATCTCCATTAATTATATTCTCTACTATAACATTTTAAAAGTAGAAAAACCAGAATTGCTTGTTCATAATTCTTCATGTTTTCCTAGAGTCCTTTTTAAGTCATCATTTTAGTTGATATTTAAGAAATTAGCTCTTGCCTTTTGTAACTTCCCCATTCCTAGTGAAGAGTTCCCTAGCTAAGTTCCTTCAAAATTCATGAGCATATAATATCTGTTTCTCCCAAACTGTTAACAAATGGTAATAAACCTGCTAAACAAGACACTTCTCAGTTTGAAATATCTTCTGTCATTGTAAGTCAGTAAGTCAGTTCCTGTAAGTCAGTTCCTCTGATATACTTCTCTCTGATGCATGGACTTTCTTTTTCATTCTTCCACACTAACAGAGAAGCAAACAATTTTTTCATTAATTGTTACTGAACTATCTAGTTGTCATTAACACTCCCTATGAGATTCTTGTTTCTGTTGTGATAAAAAACAAAACAAAATAAAACCAAAATTACCAGTATATTATTCTCATACAAATTCCCTCTCAAAATCTTTTTCTAGCATGTATCATCAGCAGATTCATTTTCTTTATTCATGCCTGGGATCCTTTTACAGTTTTGTAAGATTCAGAGAACAGAAAATTACCTACAAAACTATTTTTTAAATATCTGCAATAAGACAAAAATCATTCAATCATTAGCACAATTCCAGGGACTCTTAATTTATTCTTTGATACTTTCTGTGTAATCATTGTCAAGACTCAATTTTACTTAAAGATTCAATGCTATTAAAGTGGCATAGAGGAAAGCCTTCGCAAAGAGAAAGTTTGATACATGAAGAAAGAGAAGATAATAGAAATTCTTCACAGAAAAATAACCATTTCTGTAGAGAAAGAGACTTGGATGCTTTATGATTAAATTTTATGCTTTGACACTTTTCAATTCTTTGAAAGCTAGAGATAATAAAGAAAATTACTTCTTAGTCTGAACAGCAGCTTAAATGAAACCAATAAAACCTAAATCATCCAACTTCTGTATGTTAGTTAAATGTGCTTTTATCACTAAAAGCTGAAGTGGGTAATGAAACTTGTTACTTAAGGGACTTATTAGTGAAAGTGGAAATGTTGATAATTTTATGTTTCATGTCTAGAGTATCAGAATTACATGTGATTAAAATGTTGCTGCCATGGCTAAGAGGGAGTCCTACGGGTTATGCATTAATACAGTCTAAGGAAACAAAAACAGAGTTAGTAGATATTCCTTTTTCTCTTCTTTTCAA
This sequence comes from Buceros rhinoceros silvestris, assembly GCF_000710305.1. Lineage (NCBI taxonomy): Eukaryota > Metazoa > Chordata > Aves > Bucerotiformes > Bucerotidae > Buceros > Buceros rhinoceros. The sequence goes on along the minus strand of NW_010402532.1, from coordinate 9,558 downwards.
TTAGAGATAAAAGTTAATTTCTTTTTCTGTTCCTAAGTGTCTCAAAACACAATTTAAATGATCTAAGAAGAAATATAGATAATTCCTTAACTTTGTAGTCGATTTAGATAAGCAAAAATAGTTCCTCTCAGATAATAATGAAAGATGCTGATAGAGGCCTTAGGGTTAGACATCTATGATTGCAGAGAGCTTCTTTTTTAAGGGATATGAAGTTCAAAGAATGTTTTAAGCAGATCAAGTTTTAAGACAACTTGACTGACAGGAAAAGAATAATTATCAATGTCATTTGGCTGAAGAGAAGTGGCGAGTCTTAAAATCAGAAGATGAAGAACACCAGGCACCAAATGTTGTGAACTGAATTAAGAAAAGTTGAACACTTGTCTGCAAAGTAGAACATGGACTTTAGAGTGTGCCTGCAGCTTTCTAAACACACGTAAATATACCTCTTTCCCAAAGGGCTCTGAACTTAATAGACTGAGTGAAAAAATTGCAGGTAAGATAAAAAGTGAAAAGTAACTTCTGCTGTCTTACAGACAGAATATACTGCAGAATAGAGAACAAAAGAAGACGGTCCTCAGGCTTCATTCAGCAAGATGTTTACTGAAATGCACTGCCTTTAAAACTGTTGGTCCTGAAATTAGAGTCCTAAGTCTTTATTTGTCTATTACTTGCAGCCCTAACGTCATTATTATTTTTATTATATTATCTTTTCATTATGCATGAACTTTATTTAATATTCTAGAATGGCTCGGGGTACTAAATAGTAGATATTTAGAGGTATTATATTTAAAAAGTTTAACTTTAAGGTTCATTCCTAGATGGCAATGTCTCCAGCACCCTCATAAATATATTATAGTAGTGTTTTTGACAATTTAAACTTAGGCACTGGAATGTCATCTCACGTGATTAGTTTTTGGATAAACTTCAGACTATCTGCCATTTTGATGGCACCAAGTGTAGAAATCCAGAAAAATGTATTTCTCCGGAATTTTTGTGTCTGAGGAGAAACCAACCAAACAACCAACCAAACAAACAAAAAATGATGCTACTGAAACCAAGACAAAAGTGGGGGAATACACGTTCAATGTTGTCTTGAATGATTAAAATGGTACATATTAAAATAAATATGATTAATACTTATATGCAGAATTTTAAATTTCAGTCTTCAAATGATTTGTCATTTCCCATGAGTAGCTGAAAGCACCAATGATAGCCTGCTGCTTTAGAGTGATTTCAGTTCAATTTACCCAAGTTCTTTGTTTGTTAGGGAGCATAATATCAGTTTGGTGTAAGCTTCAGTGTTTGGCACGTTAAATGCGATGTGACAGCTTAAACTGATTTTTAAAAAAGTTCAGTAATGAACACCGCAATCAACAGCATAAATATATTTATTCAGTATAAATATGGTATTTATACTGATTGTAAATGCAGTATTAATCTGAGCTCTGTATAGTATTCTATTCCTTAAATTCAACCCCATATCTTCCTGTGGACTGCTTTGTTTAAAAAGGTGCCTGCAGGGATGGGTGAACTGGAGATTGTAGCAGGAGTATAGGTTTTCTTTTTGTGTTACACATGCAAGAGATAACTGAAAAATCAGTTTTCTCTTTCTCATCTAATTATGAGGAGAGGAAGAGGTGATGCATGTGTTTCTGGCCTTTGGACTCTCTTTCTCTGCCTCAGAAACACTTGAGCGCAGATATCTGTCTACAGCCATAAAAGCTATTAAAAAATTACAAAGGCTCAGATCAGCAATAGCATTTTGCAGTTCAGCCAGGGTTTGCAGCTTGAGAATTGGAAGTATCTTGGGTCTGGCAGTGAGAAGTAGTGCTTTTGGGAAGACATTATAAAAATTGTAATGGGGTGTAGCCTGACACGCAGGCGAGGAAAATAGAGGCTTACAATAAGAATTCTAAGGTACATTTTAGTATTTTTCAGAAGTGACCTAAACATTTAGATGCCTGAACTGTAAGTGCCAAAACCACTTTTCTAAGCACACAAACTCCTAACCCACTTAGAATGCCCCTGCATCAGCATTTTAGTTCAAATCAGAAGTGCACTTTGAAGTAAATCCCCCAGCTGCCAACACCCCTCCACTCCCCCCTGCTCCTCTACTGTATCCTTCACATTGCAGAACACAAACTCACCCACTCAGGACTCTGAGGACCTATTCAGGTTTGCCTTGGCCTGGGCTGGCTGTAGCTTGTTTCAACAGTGCTAGAGCTCAGGTGCGTGATGCCTGCTCTGCTATAGCTGAAGCCCTGGGAATAGCATATGTGGTAAAGCTCTTAGCTCTCAGCTTTCACAGTCTAAAACATAAACACATGTAAAGCTACCACAGGGACACGTTGTGCATTTGCAAATCCTTGTTTCTTGTAAATTTACCATTAGAATCTGAACCTTCTCGTTGGCACCGGAATAAGACCAAAGACAGCTTTATCTTTTTCTATATAAAAGTGCAATTCAAACTATCTCCACGTTAGACTCCTCAGCTGCCCCATAGTGGCAGACAGTCACCCTTTACATTAGGCTCTGTGCAATTTTCCAGCCTAATCCAGGACCCAGTGAGAAGATCCAAGACAGTGACCAAAAACCTGTATAAAAATAGCCCCAAGCGGCCCCCAGGTCTGTGAACTCTGCTGCTAGACATGATGTCATCATGCAACTCATTCACTGTAAACCTTCCCTCCTATTCTTGAAGAAAAGGACCCAGGGGAACATTGAAAGAGTGAGCATTGCACCATGGAAAGGAGGTAGATAACAGTGTATGGGTTTTGTGCCTGGGGTGATTTGGCAGGGGAGGATGATACTGGCATGGTCTTTGTAAGAAACTTCCAGAAGCTCCCCTTTTCCATGTTCAACCCACCTTTGGCCAAGGCAGAGCCAATCAGCAGCTCCACAATAAACATATTTAAGAGGGAAAAACCTGCTGGGCAACTTCCTTTGTTTCTGGAAGCTCTTTTGTTTTGGAGAGTAAGACAAGAAAGAAAGAGACAAATGTGGACACCCAGGTCAGTGACGAAGGAGGCAGGGAGATACACCTAAGCAGCCATTGCTCTTTGGCCTGTACTGAGATGGCAGGCTGAACCCTGAGCCTTACGTAGCTAGCTTGTAGAGATCAATGGTGGAGAAGAGGCTCATCTGCAAAGTGTGGAAGACCCCACACTGGAGCAGGGGAATGATCCTGAAAAGGGCCATGACTCTGAGGGAGACCTGTGTGAGAACAATTCATTGCTGAGAGAATAACAGCCCACAGAATGGATCCACTCAAGTTGGAGAAGTTTGTGGAGGACTGTCTCCAGTGGGAGGGATGCCACATTGCCTCCAGGGGAGGACTGTGAGGAGTTTTCCCCCTGAGGAGGAAGGAGCAGCAAAAAAAACATGGAACAGAGTGGGACTGACTGCAGTTCTCTCTCCCTGCCTCACTGCACTGCTGGGGGGATGGGGAGGAGGTATCAGGGCTGGGCCAGGGGAGAAGGGAGAGGTCAGGGGAAGGTGTATTTCTTTAAGGTCAGGTTGTATTTATGATGAATAAGATAACGTCCTACTCCAGTTCATTTGATGAATTGTGGTCGTTCTGTTGTTTAAATCGGATTGACTTAGTTTCCCCAAGTCAAGCCTGTCTTTTGCCTGAGGCCCTTGGTGAGTGATCCCTTCCTATCTTTTGTCTTGACCCTTGAGCCTTTTGTTGTATTTTCTATTCCCCATCCACCAGAAGTGGGTAGGAGTGAGCGAGCAGCTGTGTGGCGCTTTGTTGCAAGCTGGCAAACAGCAAGGGGATTTAGGCATAACAATGTGAACTCTATTACTATTACTGAGATTTTAAAAATTAATTAGGTAATGTGGACTATTAAATGGTTAACACAGTAAGTAGACAAGCAAGCAGTAAATTGCAGTTGTCCTATACAGAGTGCAGTCCCTTTTGGCCATAGCAAGATTTTGAGTGAAAAAACGCCTGTGGAGAAACAGATTTCAGGGCCTTTTTGTGGGGATTCTTTTTTTTTTTTTTAGACCCTTATGCAATAAAGTATCTAAATAAAAAGTTAGAAAGTTAAGAAGTTATTAGAAGTATCATATTTCACAGAATTTAGATCCTTGTTCTTTTTTGCTTAGTCTAATTTCTCCCAAATTTCTTTAATTCTTGTTGCCTGTAGTGGATGGCAAGAGGAGGCACAAGTTTATTGGAATGCCAATCACAATTCCAGTGACTGACACATTCAGTAAGCCCCTATGTAACTAGGGTTAACTTGGTTCATGGTTATTTGTTTGGTTGTTTTTATATGCTTTTTGGTTTGTTTGGGGTTTTTTTAGGTTCTGTTGAAAGACTGGGTTAATTCCAGCAAGCTGTTTTAGGTGAGGTTTTATTTAAACAGGTTGGAACCCATTTCACAGTCTGAAGCATACACACATGCAAAGCTACCACAGGGACACATTGTGGATTTACAAATAGAAAAGTGATTGTCAGATACACAGAATTTCAGCACAAACTTGGCAGACTTTCTGCTTATTCCTGGCAGTGTTGAATGCATTCCAGTTCACGTGGTTTTCTTCTGTGTGTACTAGGCCCAAAGCCAATACATACACCCGCATATGGGGAATGCTCGGTACAACCAGATGTTAAGAGATAATTCTTCTCGTGTTGGCATCTGGGCCTGGGTCTGCTCCCTTGGTACATTCCCCTCTCTGATTCCTTGATTGGTTCCGCTGCTGGCTGCTGCGACATCTGTTCATCTGTCCACAGGCTTGGTAAAATTCTGTTGTGCTTCTTTACCTTTCAGGATGTCAGATTTCTCCGATACTCTCCAAAGCATGTATAATTTAAATTTTATTCCATTGTGTTAGTTAATAGGGCAAAGTACGGATTTGCTAAATGATCCATATCAAGACACAAGGCCCACATATACTGAGGGAAAGAACTTGATCCCCATGTCTCTATTTGTTCATTTTGAAACTGTAGAAACTTGTTTATGCATTTATATTTTCTTACATAATTTTCTTTTTTTTCTTTTTCTTTTTCTTTTTCTTTTTCTTTTTCTTTTTCTTTTCTTCTTCTTCTTTTTCTTTTTTTTTTTGTTTTTTTTTTTTTTTTAATAATGAGCAACCATACCACATCCGCTTTAAAGAAAACCACTTGCTACTTAGGCTGCATATATGAAATACACCCCTTTAAAACAGGACCCCCTGTGATCACCGTTTATTATTTAAATAATTTCTCAAAATGGAATTATACTTAATGCTCTATTATTTGCTGGCATACTTTAAGAGTTGAATAATTTTAATAGTTAAAAAAAAGATGGGAGAAGGATATGATGATACATTAAACAATTTCAAGTATTCTGTTGCTAATCTTAGCTGCGATTAACAGCATGTGATCCCTTCCTATGACCATCAAAAGACTTAGAATATGTGAAATTTTTAAAGGCTTGAAGTGCATGAGCAAGTTGCTGCATATGAGGCAATATTAAATATGGGTTTTCAATCAAAAAATGAGCTGAATCCTGACTTCCTTTGGTTACTTCTTTCAAATGCTGTGTTTTTGTATTTTTCTCAGACTGGAATCCCTTCCTTTTTTGAAAGGGATTGCAGCATCTCTTGCTCCCCACCTCACTCCACACCAGAGCAAGACTGTTACAGAGGTTCTTTCCTTTGGAATCTATGATCAGTTGAAAGATGCAGTGACTCAGACAAGCTTCTTCAAAGCAAATATTGTTTAACTACACACAAGAGCAGAGAAATCAGAAAGGGAAAGGTTAAAACAACAATTTTTAGTAGAGCTCACTAATCCCTTTAAAAGTTAGGGAGGTTTAACGTATGCTGTGATCTTCTCTGAGAACAGAGATAGTGGGTTTTTCTCCTCCTTGCTTTCTCAGTTACTGAAATTAAATGCCTTTTTTAAAAAAAATAAAGGAATTTTTTTTGTTATTATTTACTTGTTATATATGGTTATACTTTTTTCCTTTTAGTAAAAAGTATGCATCTTTTCAAAATCAGTTCTGAATGAAATGTCTCTGTACTTCTTACACTGTAGTTTGAGACAGACAGTTAGAAGCCAGACTGATTATCCTTAAGGCAAAGGAGAACCATTTCCCCAGCAAGGCTGTTTGGCCTATCCACATTCCTTTCAGATGTATTGAGTAGAAGTAATGGCCATGTTTAATTTAATCTCAGAAACCTGGTCAATGGCATGGGAAAAAAGACCAAACCCTGAACACATTTAAGAATGAGATAATCTTATATTTTAAGAATCTTTGGGAACTGGACTGAAGAACAGATATCCCCTTTTAAAAAAAGAGAATGCAGAGAATGTGGCAGCTAAGCTATCCATTTTTATTCTACTTACTTTACATTACATTAACTGCACACCATCCACCCTGCACACTTAATCAGGTATAGGTCCTCTAAATCCTTGCATCATTAACTACATACCAAAAAGTCATTATTATCTGCTTGCCGTTCAGCAGACTTTGTGAAATGAATTGGTGGTCCCAGGCAAATGTCCACATCTCAAAGAGTTAGTGTTGCAGTTAGTATTACTTTACTTCATTACTGAAAGAGTAAGCAAATAATGGTACATCACTCACTGAATTGTACTGTGACTTGTAAAGCGGGTATCTTCAGCTAAACTTTATAAATCCACATGAAAACTTTATAAATGAGGCAATATGGTTTGTTTGCAGCAATTTGTGTTTAAAATCTGGGGTTTTCTGTGTCCACAACTATCATGTCAGTTTCCATAAACCATAAACTATAATGTACATATGTACATTAAAGAAGAATTAAATTAGGAGAAGACTTAGGTAAACTGTATATGTTTTATTCCAAGAGGTCTAAGTGTGAGGAAAACCAAAACACAAAACAAATCCTGGAAAATTATTAGTCAAATGCCACAGCACTTTGGGGACAAGTAAGCAGTAATAAAAACCGAGAAGAAAGCAGAAAACCTAAACTGGTCTGCAGTGAACATACTTCCATCTCCAGCTCCTTAGGTGCAATAGTTAAATAAGTTACTGCCTGAACAATTCACACACAGATACATTTTCCATTGTGCTAGTTCAAGTTTCTATGAAGAAAGTAAAGGTGTATAATGAATAAGTAAGTGACCTTGAACACATTACTGGAAATACGTATATATTTGCTAGAGAGCTATTGCTATCTGGGATAGAAAGAACAGATTTTGTTTGTATGAAAAATATAGACTACAATCCTAAGGGTAAAAATTATGAAGTATACTTAAAGCATATATTTCAGTGAAGGAAATCTCTTGGTGTTAAATTTGAGTTAGACTGGAAAGCCTTTGTACATGTTGGTGAACACTAATTCAGACTAGCATTTTGAGTGTCAGCAGGACTATTGACATTGAAGAGATCATTACTGATTAATATCCAGGTAAAAAAATTGAATCCATAAGTCATACATTTAAGAACAAAATTAAAATAAAAACTTATAAATGGTTCTCTATATTTTATGCTTATTTTTGTAATCCATAGAAACCCAACATGAAATAGAAAAAAAAAGGAAAAAGAAAATTTGTTTAAGAGTATACAAAAGGTATTAAAAAGCAGTGACAAAATACCCCAAAACAGTTGGTATTTAGCAAATGGTAATGTTACCTAAGTGTTATGTGGCTATTCGTATCACAGTATCATCAGAGATAATGCTACAACAATATATATTGATGACACATCTGCACATAATCATAGTCTAATATGACATGATGCTATTAGTAAAGAATTAGACAGCTTTTAAAAAGTAATATATTCTCAGACCTCCTCTGTGCCTACAAATTTCATCTACTTGTACAAGTGGCAATGTCAGATTTACTAGGAAAGCTGTGAAGGAATCAGACAAGAGTAAGCCCATCTATTTATTTATTATTCATTTATCTGATTCTTGATTCTTTTACTAAAACAGGAAATAAGATATCTCTAGGCAAAACAGTGTGGCAAGCTTATCTGTTTGGCAGATAACTGTACCTGACACGGTACTGTAAACAAAGGTCACATATTTAAGAAACACATATTTTTCTTATGTAAGAAATACTTGCCAAGGTTGGTTTTGTTAGTGAATATTTGCTACATGTTCATTAAAAATCACAGGATTCCACTACATTCTTTCAGACACACCATTGCTCTCTTACAGACCAGACACTGGCATCAATAAGGATCTGGATGAGGACTAAAATATCATGATTTATACTGTAGAGTGAATGTGCCTTTTCCTCTTTCTATTATGCTTCCGTAAAGCATCAAGCTATAATTTTCACTGCATCATTGCAGCTAATTGCAGCCTAAATTTCCAGTTGACATTATTTTGAAGAAGATTCAAGGCAGCACCTCTTGTAGATCTGCACATTGTGATACAGATGTGAACTCTTTTCTTATGCAATGATAAGATGAGAATCTCAGCATGTGAAGGAAGCGCTAATATTTTTTTTTCTGGCACTACTTGTATGCTTGTTTGCTGAGTTCAGATATCTCATGATACAAAAAGAAATAAAATACAAAGAACTACGAAGAAGACATTAAGTGCAACATCAGAGAATGAAATGGTTCCTACTTGAAAAGAAGTACATATGATGAATGTGGCAATTACTGTGAACAGACAAGTCAACAAATGAAGGACTTGGAGAATGGTGCAGACAGACATTCATGACAGATGTTATGAGGATGCCAACAGACAGATTGCCAGACAAGTAAGTCAGAGAAGACACTGACAAATATACTCCAAGGGATAACTTTTCAAAGAAGGTCAGGAAAGAAGAAAAATGAGCTTATATAATGTAAATCTATAACAAGTCTATACTTGGCATCTTGAACAATTACAAAGCAGTATACAGAATGAGAGAGGAAAGTTAGCACATCAAATAAAAAACCCCTGTACTTTGAAAGTGTTTCTTTGTCCCAAATAATTGCCCACTGTGATAAACTGTACCCTTCAAAATGACATTACCTTTACAGAAGTGTAGAGGATTTGGTACCTTAGGTATGCCTGAGAGGACACGGGGAGAGGTAAATGTCTCAGAATGGGGTGCAAAATGTCCAGTGTGAAGCAATCCAAAACAGCTAGCAAAGACATATTGAAGAGATGGTGTGGCATGAAAAGCAGCATAGGAAAAGGCATTTATGGATTTTATCTATATCAGCAAAACACAAGGATCTGTGCTAAGGTTTTCAGAGCTGAACCTTCTTGGAGCAAATAATGCAAGTTATACCTCTTAATTCCTCTGTCTCCCTCTACATATGAGTTTTTCAGCTCTTATGTCACACATATGAATATACAGAAAAACACAGAGTCCTACCTAAATATAGAAATCTATGCCAGCCACCTGGGTAAAAAGAATTACTGTGTTCAGAACTCTGGTTTGACTTAGTTTAGATGAGAAGTTTGAAACAAGTCATTTCATCCCAAGGAAAAGTTCTAAGCAGGGGGACATTGGATCATATGGGAGAAGATTAAGTCCCTTTAAAAAAAAATATCTCATTCCTAGATATTTTATAGGATAAAGAAATAATGATCAGTGTGGGATTAGGAGACTGCCGTGCTGTGTTGCACCATACC
>NW_010402531.1:535-949 GCF_000710305.1 Buceros rhinoceros silvestris | reverse complement strand
AGCCGTCGAAGCAGTCGTGGAGCCCGTTGCAGAGTTTGCTCATGTGAATGCACAGCTCGGTGCCCAGGCAGTTGTGCTCGTTGGGTTGGCAGCGAGACACCTTGCTCTGAGGACCTGCAAGACAGCGAAAGGCAGAGCTGTGACCGAAGGGGGAGTGCAACAGCTCTGCCACCCTGCCACCATGACAAGCCGTCGAAGCAGTCGTGGAGCCCGTTGCAGAGTTTGCTCATGTGAATGCACAGCTCGGTGCCCAGGCAGTTGTGCTCGTTGGGTTGGCAGCGAGACACCTTGCTCTGAGGACCTGCAAGACAGCGAAAGGCAGAGCTGTGACCGAAGGGGGAGTGCAACAGCTCTGCCACCCTGCCACCATGACACTCGTCGGCCGCGGCAGCCGAGGGCAGAGGAGCACCGCGG
>NW_010402531.1:0-215 GCF_000710305.1 Buceros rhinoceros silvestris | reverse complement strand
AGCCTCACCCCAGGCTCCGTCCCCACAGCATCCCCAGCTCTCTGTGGCGGAAGCTCATTAACAGACACTGGATTTCCCCCTCAAAGCAGGCGGAACCGCTGCTGGCGGGGAGGAAAAGTGTGACCCAGCTGGAGAGAACTCTCCCTTTTCCATCGCCTCTGGAGAACTGAGCAGCAGCGTGATGCGAGAAGGAAGGAGACCCAGAGCAGCCAGAG
>NW_010402530.1:0-9962 GCF_000710305.1 Buceros rhinoceros silvestris | reverse complement strand
AATATAATATAATATATTATTATATCTTAATATTTGAAAAATGGAGCAAAAGGACAAAAAACATTTAAGCTTGTGTAACTCTTTAAGATTTTATGCCCACCCCGTATTACCTTTTCTTCCCAGGTCCACCACCCATCTTGTCTTTTTCTACTTCGATGAGCTTCACAACTTAAACACCCCTCCTCATTTTTTTAAAGTGCTCTCTTTATTTACATGATGTTTCTAACCTATTTGGTATTTCCAAATGAATTCTGAGGTGACTGCAAAACCCCCCAGGGCACATACACAGACATCTGAGCTCCTGGATGATAGGAAGATGAGGGTGGGGCATAGGAGACAGGAAGGCAATGTGAAAAAGAATGGGTAAGTCTGGATCACTCAGACTAAAATCAGACCTTATCAGATTGGGATCTGAGCCTAAATGAAAATTAAAACTTAAGAGTGATGTTAATATTTTAATTCCCACTGCTTTGTATGTCTACTTTCCACCAATTTGTTCTTTTTCCTGATTTTTTTACAAATTTGAGTTTCATTGCAGTTCGAGTTGTGGTGAATGAGAGGCTCAACAACTTTTCTGCTCAGTAACATCTTGGAAATACAAGATGGCTGCAGATCATATGAACTGTGACAATTAAAAAAACTTTTATTGTGTATATCGTAGTATAATCATGCCATAATGATCAATTTGATTAATAAAATATCCAAAGCTAATTGTGTTTTAAGTCAACAAAGTACCGGAATTAGCATCTAGTGATTTTATCATACAACTACACCATGCTGCTCCAGTCAGACCCCCAAAGGAGTATAAGTAACAAAATATACTTCATGTACAAGAGGTGTCATCAGAGTACTGTTAAGAGACATAAGCAAAGCTTTGTCTCTCATTTTTCCAAGACTTGACATCATGACACCTCAAAGTACAAAGGCACTTTCACTAAAAATCTTAAAGGACTCAAAGTAGATTTTAAGATTGGTACCTTATGAAGAAAACTTGGAAAGAGAGTGAACATGCCCAGCTTATGTTTGTTAAAATAACAGTCGTTGAGATTGTTGGATTGGTACATTGGGGAATGGTATTTTAATCCTGAACAGCAAGTTGAATCAAATGAAAATGTAGCTCAAACACAAATACCCCTTGTTATCAGAAAAAAAGTGCTGAATTAGAAAACGCCCCTGTAGCAAGAGGACTCATGGGACTGTAGGGTCATCCCTTTCCATCTTGAAGAAGAGTCTGCTGAGGACAGTATGCCTGACACATTGCTTTTGCCCCCAGCACAAGTCAAGAGAGTAACACATAAGAAAAGCCATCAACTTGAAATATAGTCTTGAACTAGTCAGAGCACCAAGATCACATCTTGCTTGCTGTATTTTAGATGAATCATGGATCGGAACTATTCTGTTATACACTACTTAATCAGATTAATTATTCCTGAAACTTTATCGATTCCAAATGAAGTAGAACTACCCTTTTACTTATTTATACATTACTGATAAAAGATAATAATAAAAAGAAGGATGTTTTATTCATTAATCAAAAAAGGTTACTCCATGTAACTGGAGGTTGCTAACTGTATCTCATTCTTCCTTGGACAAGTCTACACTGATTAAGCACCAAGTATAGTCTTCAGTATAGGTTCAGTAACATTATTTTGAAGAGTACATAATGCACGTAACGCTTAATTTTGATATAAAGCTACATGGTAAGACATCTCCCTTTCCCATTATCTTTCTTTTCTTCTAAGGAGTACTTTTTGAACAGCATAAGGGTTGCTAATTTCATATAGATTCTCCTGAAGCTGATGTTCACATGAACAAGCAAAGATTACTAACTTGGCTAGAGGCTTCAGAATTATCCATGTAACAATGGCAGAGAAAACCTCCATATGTAAATAAGATCACAAAATTGACACATTAGATGTCAATTAAGATGGAAATTAATTAATCTTTCTTGGGGTTTTGCTAGCTTAAAATTTTGCCATTGCAGGTTTCTTTAACCAAATGGTTACAAGAGAATGTTTAGATTTAACAGAATGTTTAATCTGTTTTTTATTTCACTGCTGTTATTTTTTTTCTAGGCCATGAATTTCATTATTTCCCAGCATTTTAGCTCATTTCTGCTTGTTCTGCTTATGTAAGGAAGGAAGACTGGTGCCGCACATCCAGGGCAGATCAGAAAGCTTCCCTTCTTTAGTTAAAATTAGAGGATTCCCATTATCAAAATGCTTGTGGCTGTTGCAGTGTCTGCTTCCATCCCAGCTCCTATGCAAGGACAAAGTAAATCATATTACACAACAGCACAAAAGTGTTCCTTGAGTTAAGGGTATGTGACTTTTACCAGAAGTACAGCCTAAAGCAGAACAATGTTCACAAGTTCCTGGAACTCATTGGATCTAAAAGAGACAAAGTAGGCAAGAAGAAAAAACAAGTGTCATCCAAATTAATACCTTTGTGGAAAACAGAAGAAGGGTTTATGTGTATCTTCCAGTTTCTGAATGTATTTGAGTATGTGGACCAGTAACATTAGCTGTCTTGAGACTAGAGGGAGAAATTGTGACTGTGTCAAACTTGGTCTTCATCACTGCTGGTAAACCAGTATTCCTATGAGGAGAGACCTAGAGCTATCACAGCATATTCTCTTCAATATTCACTAATATTAAAGGTTATCTGGCCTCTGCATACCATGCTGTGCACACCTGTTCTTCAGTGGTATTGTTATGGCTGTGTGCAATGGTTCTGGACAGGTGAAGAACAGACGCTGGTTTACATGCAGCAGTAACAATGATGAGGCAGATTTATGTCTCCAGGTAAGCCCAGCTGTGGAGCAGGAATTTGACATGCTGCTTCACAACACCTCCAGTCAGCCATGGCACAAACTGGAAAGGGACTTCTGCATGCAGGAAGGATTTAATAGGTATCCTGCTGACTCCTGTGACCACTGTACTTATTGTTATGGTTGGGCTGGAAGATAACAGCAGTAGAGAAATGCACTCATGATTCCCTTCATCTCAAGCAAATTCTTTACACAGCAAGAGCCAGTCACAAGCCTTGGTCTGCATACTGAGCAACATCTATGCAGCTATTGTTGGTTATTTCGCTTGCCAGATAATTAGATCTCCGTGTATGCTACTACTCTGCAGTACATGGGATAGAGCTTTCCTGAGGGATATAGGGAATATCTGGAAAAAGCTTTTGCTAAGACTAGGCTTATGTGTGTAAACAGAACAAGTTATGCTTTGAAAAGAATTAGACCTTATATTACTAGTTTCTCCTCCAGGAAGAAGCAGACTTACTGACTGTGACAGTTGTTTATTAGTCAGTTGAAAACCAGACAGATTAAGTCCCAAGATGTGAGTGCACATATAAAATATTACAGCTACACCACCCATCTTTCCCCTTCAAAACACCACAATTTCTGTAACATCTAAAATATAGTCAGAAAACTCATCTGATCACAGTTCGGAAGGGCATCACTGCTACTGTTATATTTTGCTCAAGGTATTTGAACCCTTAGACAACTATCATGAAAATAAGTGCTCTTTCACTTCTGCTGACTGGTTAAGATATAACTGGTGAAGTCATCAGCAGCTCAAAGGGGGGAAACAGTGTGAAAATTGAACTACATCTTACTTTGAGAAGTAGCCTTTCCTGTTAAGGACTGAATCATAATGCAGAACAGTGCGTGGAACTTTGCACTGCTGTGCCCCATAAAATACGCTTTCGACAGAAGAGGCTAGTCCCCACTGTTTTCAAGTTGACTTTGATGTGAGCAGTAAGTCTGATACACACAAACCGAAGTTAGAAACTGATGATATACAATTATTTTAAAACAGAAAGAGATCTAGCTAAAATACTTTAAGACCGTCTTGAAGATCCTGCAAAAATAGATTATTAAATTATATGGTCGTATATATAGAAAAAAACATTTTTTCTCTTAGCATATCTCCACTGCCTATGAAGAGTAATCACTAGTCCTGTGCGGTATGAATAGCTGAAATGCTCATGAAAACTAGACTAAGACTGTTTGTCTTATCTGTAGAGCCATTTAAGGGAGCCCTATTCTTCCTCCAGCCTTCCACATTGCTTCTCGGTTTTGCTCCCTATCTTGGTTTACACTGCTGCAGCTCAGGGTTAATGCCGTGTTTTTGCTATTGTCCTTCATGAAATGTTCATCATGTGATGGTTTTAACAAAAGAAACAGCAGAACAAACCATGGTTTTGATCTAAGAGTGCAACAAACAAGAGAAAAAAACAGTTTGGTAAGCAAAGATGTTACAGGATCTGTATGACATTGCATAAGTTAAACCAAACCACGTTTTTATTGCAGAGTTGGCTTATTTTTTAAACAGGATAAAAATACAATAAGCCAATTCTAAAGTTAGTTGTTTTATAAAGCTAGAGGGTTCTTTGTTGCTAAAATTAGAGTAGAACCCTGAAGATATAAACAGCCAGCATTTTAAGAAAGAGGGGAGAGATAGAGACTTTAATGTAAGTGCATCAGGCTGCCCTGCAGGAAGGCAGAGTAACAAAATTGTACCGATTTTCTGCAGCAGTGAAGAATATCACCATACATTGCTGCTGAGCCTGACTGCCTGACCAAGATAGTCCCTGTAACGCTTTTCTGCAGACAGAGCTTTGATTTCACCTTTGGACAATGCGGTGCATGCAGTTCAAGTCTTTTTGAATTATTTGGTTATATACCGCATGCCACGCTGCAATGACATATTCTAATAAAAAATTATATAGTTAATTATTTGTTTATGCATCTAATAATATGCATACAACTACCTAGCATTTTATTAGACTTCTGTATGCTTATCATCCAAATATTAGGTAATGTTTAAAATATATCAACTCAGATACACAGTCTTGCCTCTAGTTTCCACTGTGTTTGTGCAGTCATGCTACATATACCTTTGTGCCACTCATTTAAACTAAAATTTTGTTTTCACTCAGTTTTAAAATTAGGGAAATAAAAAAATGGGGTTTTTTCTAAATGCATTAGATTTCCTCAGCCATGAATTGAAGGTGATACCCAGGAAATTTCTAAGCCATAATTACTGATTGCAAAAACATTTTAAAATAATTTGAAGAAATACATATACAGTTGTAGAAATATTATCGTTATTAGACATGTTATATCAAATGCATATTATATCTATAATATTAGCCATTACTGAAGGAGTACAAGGGTTTCTCTTACTAACTTGACTTGACTTGTTCCTCTGTTTAAATGCTTGTCTGAACATCACATGATAAACCATGTTCTTCTACTAAGTTCTTCAACTAAGGCTTCAGAACTCTTCGCAACTGTTTGTAGATCAACTTTTGTTTCCAGGGATCCCATGATTTTTTCTGGCTCAGCCACAGCCTCAGCAACATGTCCTGTTGGCTCTGTATGACTGCCCCCCAGGCATGAAGTAAAAAAATAGAGAGGAAATGAGGAAAAGAGAGAAAAGCACCTACTGAAGCAAAAACACCCTCAGCATGAGGCGGGAAAAGGAAAATGCTGATGGAACAGGAGAAGAATCAGAGCTTCCCAAACCTACTGTCATGGAGGACAAGGGCAGAGGGAAGAGCAAGAAGTCACCACAGCTAAGGAGCAAAGGAGCATATGAGGGAAGCTGATGGGATGCAAGAAAGTCCAGGACACAGCTGGGGCTGTGTGACCTCTTCATCAAGCTGCCCTTGTCTCACGGATGGGCAGTGGAGGAAGCCAAGGTGAATCCTGAGCTGGGGACAGCTCTGGGGGCTGTGTTGCTGGAGCAGGTTGCTTTCAAGCACGCTATTTGCCCCACACCCCACTGCCTTGCCTCGGTGTAAGCCTGCAGGTGAGCAACAACTGTGCTGCATTGGCTGGATCCCAGCAATGAACAGCAATGGGCAGCAAGTTAATTCTCATGATGCCGTAAACTAAGAACTACTCTCAGCATTTTTCCTAATACCTAGATCTGTAAAAATACATAAAAAGGACCCAAGTACAACCTATGAGGAAAATGTAGTTTCACAGGCAAGGTTAATGACTGTCTAATATGTCAAACACCATGATCAACTTCAGTCCTATGTTTAAGGGGCCCGTAGAAGCTCTTTGGATTTTTATGCTAAGCTGAGGCTAGAATGTGAAGCTAATTGCTTGCATTCATTTAGATATGAAATTCCATACAGGTTTTGAAATTCTTATTAGCATAGGACTTGTAAGAACCTGATTTTTTTTTATCAATAATTTGATATTATTCTCATTAACATAGCTGCAAGTAAAAAGACAGAAAATTCTAATTATAGATTTATATAGTGTATGTTCGTACATATTTGTATTAAGGGCTGTAGAAATTATGGAAAGAAACTATACGGCATGCAGTGAGGAGCAAGTCACGTCACTTAATATTGTTCAGTTCTCCTATGTGAGATTCTAAAATTTACTGAAAAAACAGCTATGCAAGAAATTTACTCACTGTGATAGTAATATAAATGAAAAAACATTTTGGAGGATCAGGCCTTCCATTACTGATGATAGGATTTTACCTAAATAATCCTCAAATTAAGAACTAAAAAGAAGTTACTAAGTGAATAATTTATAGTGAATTAAAGGAAAAGCAATCCCAAATTATTGGAAAGATAGAGAGAAAAGTATTGACAGAAATGCAGTTAAACTATTCTGAAGTTCAATTGTGAGACCAGTTGACTAGATGACCTTTGAACATCTCTTCTAACCCAAAGCATTCTATAATTCTATGATTCTCAAGATAAGGCTTACATTTAAAAATTAATGAGATATTTGAATTATGTTTTCACCTTAAAGGCAAGTACTAAAATTGGAAAGCATGAAAATAGACATAGTGATATTGCTGGTGCTCTGGGTTACTAAGCAGAAAAAGGAAATAAAAATCCTTAAGAAATTCACTGAGTCAACTTTAAATTTGTGAAAATTTCTCGTAAAACATATTAAAAGAATATTCAAAGTTCTGTTCTTTACAGGAAATTTTTAGAATGTGCTATATATTAATATAGTCCCTATTTAATCTGTACTGTATTCTCCATGCTTCTCCAAGACTTGGACAAAGAACTGAGGAGTATTGCCTTAAATGTTCATGATTATCGCTATTATTGGGTCCTTTTACAACAGTAAGCCCAAGGAATCTGAATCTGGACTGTCACTAACATGCCGGTTTTGCTTACAAGTTAAAGGGACAAGTTCCACAATGTTAAAAAAAAAATCATGGCCCATATATTCACAGGTCTCCATTATTTTTCTCTACTTCATGTTTCATATGTGGACCTCCATATTAGTTTATAAGGGCTTTTTGCCTATTTTTCAGAAAGAGACAATTTAACAGCAATTGTTAAAGTGCCTCTCAGACACTGAGATTTCCCAGTACTTAGCTTTTAGCTTTTGGCTTGTTTTTTTCTTTTTTTAACTAAAATAATAAAGGCAAAAAGTATGCACTTGATGTTGGTCTGTGGAGAAGCCAACACCAGTTAAGAGCTCCTGCCATGTCTCTCCATATTGCCCTGCAACATAACAGATGTATGTTGCAGATCATAACAAATCTTTGTTCTTCCTGAAATTTAAACACAAGCATGCCAAAACCTTCACAGTAAAATCAATCTAAGCATTTGTAAGTATGAAAAGAAACAAGGAAAAAAAAAGCAGATACATGCTCAAAAAACCACCCCCTTTTGGTGTAGCTTCTGGAAAAATTTTGGTTTGGCAAATAACCTTAAGATGCTATGTACTGACTTTTATGTCCATTTTAAATATATTCTGCTTGAGCATCATCAGCCAGAAATGTGCTCTATTCATTTCAAGATTTTTGGATACTGCTCTGATTGATACTGCTGACACAGCCTAAAAAAAGCTCGTTTTTCACTTTTGGCTATTAGCACTGTAATTGACAGCACTTTGGGCCAGATCCAAAATCTGTCAAAGCCATGTATAATCCATCTCCTTGCTCAGTTAATAGCTTGTTCCCTTTCTCCTTTCTTGCACCAATTCATATGCAGACTGTTCTTCAAGTCTGACAAGTGGGGTAGCTTCAGCAGCAGCAGCACAAAGAGATGGCCCAACTGAGGTCTAGTCATCCCTAGACAACACTTGGAAAGAGCATCTTCCAAGCCCACTCCCCAGTCTCTACAGTCCCAAAGCATCTCTATACATCAGAGACAAAAGCAGAGACAAAGGGAGAAAGCACCTGGCTTCTCTCTACCCAACCTGTTCACGGAAGCTGAAGAAAAGCCAAAAGGCAAGAAGAAGCAAAGACATAAGGTTCTCAACCTGGCCATGGAAAGCAGAGAGAATTGTTGCTCCCCAACAGCTTGAGGAAAAGCTGTGAGCAGAACTTCAGATATCTGAGCTGGCTAGACTTTTTTTATATAGCTGAAGACTTTAGGATGCTTTTCAACCATTTATCTGAAATCCTAGCCTACAGTTTTTGTAGTGACTGAAATCCTGTTCCCATGTCATGAGCTTTCTCTAAGATCCTGTGGAATGCAGAACTACCATCTGTTTTCTATTGTTAAGAGCTACCAAGTTTTGTGTGGCTCCACATGGGATACTTTCTCGAACTCACTGAGGCATGTTGCAGATTGATATATGTCAAAGTGTCGGCCTTTAATTAACTCAACCTGCAAGTGCAGTGTTAGGGTAGGATTCAGAGCATGCCCATATGTGTGGAACAGGAAAGCTGGTAGCTGCCTGAGCAGACATATGGGGAGTAGATTGGTAGGTGTTTGGTATCATGAATTGCTACAGGTGTGGGATGTGTATCTGTGTGGGAGGGAATCTGCTAGGCTTGCTTGGTAGCTGTAGGATGAAGATAACTTGGTGTAACTGAGTGCTCTGGGAAAGGCAAAAATCTGCCGGAGGGATTGGATGCTGCACGTGTTCTGTTTGGCTTCTGGAGAACTCAGAGGTGGTGAGAGGGAGTAATGTCACTGCCACCCTCACAGAGATTGCTGTTGCTTCATACTGTCCCTTCACAGCTGGGATTCACAAGAGAAACATCACTTAAGAAAAAACGGCAGATGGAAGGCAGCTCTGCAGCACACGTGAGTTCAGATGCTTGGCAGGCCACGTCTGTCAGTTGTGCATCATAGCAGTAATAGAGCATTGCTGCTAGTTCCTTTGCTGCAAAATGCAAAGAGATTGGGAGTCTTGCTGGCACGGGTTCCTTTGTACAGCCATAAGAGGCTGCTTCTGTTGCTGCACAGAAGCAAATGCACAAGGTGTCAGGTCACAATTTTTTGCCCTTTTCCTGAATCTTTATAAACTAAATATGAATATAACTTTTACTTTGCTCAAGGGAAAAAGAGTGGTGCTCTTTTGTTTTAAATCCAGAACACAAATTTCCCTATTATGTGTCAGTTTTTGTTTCAGGATTAATCAAGATTGGTACATCCATTGGTTTGACATATTACACAATTCCCTCTCTTTTTTTTTTCTTTTCATCCCTGAGGGCTCCAAAACAGAGCAAAAGGATTGTCAGACAATTCTCTGCATCCACTTATCTCCATCAAGAGTCTCCCTAACTTGAGTAGTTTGCAAGTTTAGGGACAACATTTGAATTTAGAACACTGACATTTGATTGACCTGTAACAAGAGGCAAAAATAATGAACACTGCTGACAGTTTATGCCTTTAGTCCTTAAATTAGATCTGTGTCACAGAAGGAGCTTTGACCAGTGCCTGTGCCTCCAGGGTCCCTCCAGTCCTGCAGGAGCAATTCAGGCAGAAGATTTCCTCCACCAAGATCCCTGTGTGGTGCTGGAGGAACTTTAAGAGGTTATTCCAGAGCCCTGGAATATGACCAGTAATGGTGTTGGCAGACCTACAGGGATGCTATCTTTACAGTAACAGTGGTGTTTTGTTTGCATGTGTGTGTCTTTTGCATATGCTAGTACTGGAGGTTATGTGCATTTCGCAAAGATAATGTAAATAACTTAAATAGAACCTCTCTTTTTTTTTTTTTT
>NW_010402529.1:0-508 GCF_000710305.1 Buceros rhinoceros silvestris | reverse complement strand
GAGCTTTCAGAAGGGGCACAGGCCGGGCTGGGGTTCGCTGGGCAGGGGGAGCGTACCGGGGTGGCCAGGCTCCGCGAGGGGCCGTGGTGCTGGTAACCGAGAGCGAAGGGGGTGCCTGCAGCGGGGGCTTGAGCTCAAGCCACCAGAAAAGGCTTTTGGGCAATTGCATGTTGGCGCTGGGGGATGCGAGAGCTGCCTGGTCCTTCCCTCTCCCTTCCCAGTTCGTTCCCCGTGTCCTTGCTGGTCCCGTTGGTGTGTCCCTGCTGCCGGACTGGTGGTGGCAGACGCTCTCTGTCTGTGCAACACCCCCCCCCCCGCCCCCGCACCCGGCGCTGCCGGCAGCGGCTCGTGTCGGGGTTGTCAGGCAGCTCCTGGGTTGTCTCATTTTTTAAGCGCACGAGGAGACTCTTTGTATCTTCCAAGGCCCAGCTGGTTGCAGTTGAACACGGCCCGGGGCTGGGCCGCGCGTCGAGCTCTCAGTTCTACAGCCGCTGAAGCCTCCCCTGTC
>NW_010402528.1:521-734 GCF_000710305.1 Buceros rhinoceros silvestris | reverse complement strand
TGGCCATGCGGAGGGGACACAGGAGGCCTGTCCCTGCAGTGCGGTGGGTGCTCCAGAGATGGTGCCAGTTGCCTTCGGAGCTCAGACTAGCACTGGCCCATTGTGGTGGGCTATGAAGAACCAGACATTCAATGCCCACCGTGGGGACACCCATATCACCCCCCTCCTCAGCATCATGGCCACCGTGGCACTGGTGGCTCCTTCTGCCAGGAA
>NW_010402528.1:0-302 GCF_000710305.1 Buceros rhinoceros silvestris | reverse complement strand
GTGGTGAATGCTGGGCTCCCCGTGCCATTGGAGCAGCCCTCGGGGTGCTGGTGGCCTCCCCAGCGGCCCCCCAGGATGGGCTGGGACAAGCGGGATGTCACAGCAAAGCCTGGTCACCCAGAGCCCTTCCGGAGGGGCAGAGCCCTGCAGCTCCCCTCCAGCTGCACCTCACCCCATGCCCTGGCAGCAGGTGACACAATGGGGACCCCGGGGACCCCCCTCCTGCCTTGGCGTGACTTACAAGAGCCCAATCCAATGCCTGCGGGATGGGGGGCCTGGCATAGCCCACCCCATCTCCAGCT
>NW_010402527.1:13000-15083 GCF_000710305.1 Buceros rhinoceros silvestris | reverse complement strand
TTTGAACAGCCGCCTAATCCACCTCCTGCCCCAGGTGGGGTCAGTGCGACAGATGTTTCCCACCGCTGGTAAAACCTTCATGAGCGGCAGTTCCTGTCCCTCCCCAGGCAACCTGTTCCTGCACTTAATTATCCTTCCCGGTGGAAGGCTTTCTCTAGTGCCCAGCCTAAACCTCCCTTCCTGCACCTGAACTCGGTGACTGCTTGTCCTCTGGCCAGTGGCCACAGAACTGCTCGTTCCGTTCCTCTTGGCTGGGTTTGGAGCTGGTGGGCTGTTGCCTGCGTGTGCATGTGAGCCGCCATGCTCCAGACCCGCTGTTGTCATCGATTCGTTAAGGGGAGAAGTTCTAATGGACAGTTCTGCATGAAATTTGGTGACTGATGGGCCTTGAATCCCGCTTGGGCACGGCTGTGGTGATGTCACCTGCCGCCGACCTTCCCCACCACAGGGGTCTTGTATTTGATCAGAATGTAATTACAAATGCGCATCAGCACCGCTTTCTGGGAGTTTGCCAACTTTTCTGATCATCTCTTTAGTTCCAGCAATAGAGAATTTTCCACCCAAGAGCTGAAGAACAGAATCAGCAGCTGCAACTGCTCTCCATGACCGTGAATGCAGCTTTTAAATTTTTTATAGGTATCTGTTTAACTTGGAGCATTGTCTGTGTAAAGAGCATCACCTGTACCCAGAGGTGGTCACGTTTTGTGACCGATACCCAACGCTTGCAGTGCTTGAAGAAAATATGTTAAGGAAGGAATACAGGGCAAGATATGGAGGTATAAACCCCATTTTTATGAGAACTTGAGTAGTTTGTGTGACAACCGAATATTTTGAGTGACTTCACCTTGTGAAGTTGCTCCTCTGGGTACCCAGCCTGTGCTGAGGTGGTGATTTCTCTCACTGACTGAGGTTTTTGAGCGCAGTCAGAAATGCGATTGGTGCAGGACACCTTAGGAAGTGGAACTTCTCCAGACCTGGCTGCAGGGAGGAGCAGTTTGTGGTGTGACGGGACAGACCTTGGCACAGTTGGGAGGGTGTGAGAGGGGAGGGGGAATGTTGCTGGAGGATAGGAGGGGGATGGATGGATGAGGAAAGTTAATGCTGGGGGAAGGTGAGCAGGGAGCGAGCAGAAGCAAGAACGTCAGAGCGGGGAAGGCTGGGTGAAATGCGGACAGGCCGATGCTCTCTGCTGGAGAGCTGCTCATTTGCACCACGTGTCTGAAAAGCAGGAAGATATTAAGAATGTGGCTTAGCAATTTTCTTAAAGCTGTAAACCACCTCTAATCACCTCTCCAGTGGTGTGTTGAAGTCTCCCTCCCTGCTCACTGTAGTTTCTTGGAGAGGTGCCTGTGCGTGAGGGTCACAGGCAGGACTGGTAGCTGATGGGATGCTCCGTGCCAGCTCCTCCTTCCTCACCGACACTTGAGTCAATTCAGCGTGACACTCCAGCACAGCCGATTAGGAAAAAATCTATTCTTTGAAAGGGAACTTAGTCATGTGCCTCTGGAATTCTTAGGCGAGGAGGGAGTCTTGCAGATCTACAGCTGGTGTTTGCTTTGCACCACTGACTCACTCTCCATTGCCTGCTCAAGGCTCTGCCCTGTAACATCCGGCACAGAGGAAGTGACTTGGTCTTTCAGCAGTTTGACCTCTTCCATCACTCGCTGACGCAGCCTTGAGGGTGGCTGAGGTTTCTGTGACGGCTTCTTCACGGCTCCATTGAGAAGCAGGCGGTTTCGCTCAAGGAGGGTGATTTCATTTTCCTGATGGTTACCTTGGGTGGCCAAAGAGCCCCAGTCATACTCTGTCTGCCCTGAAATGTCTCAGGTAATCACCTGGATTAAAAAATCTATCTGAAACCAGTGTTGGGGCGCTGGAAAGTTGGAAGCGCTGCTCTGGCAGCAGCCGGTGCAGCATCCTGTCAAGCTGCTTTTGTGTCAGGGCCATCCCGTTGCTACCAGCTCTTTGGCTCTGCCGCAGGGCTTTGGATGGCAGTGATGTGCTCTGCATTCCTGTGCCCTGAAGCTTCAGCGTCTCAAGGTTTGGCTTGTTTTGAGCTTTGAGCAAGTTGTTTCTCTTGGCT